>NC_061100.1:59461857-59481857 GCF_015104395.2 Macrobrachium nipponense
TATCTATATATATCTCCTATCTTTTATCCTATCTATGTATATCATACCTCTATCTATATGTATGTTATATATAGATTACATTCTATCTATATATCTCATATATATATATATATATATAATCTCTATATATATAATATATATATATATATATATATATATATATAAATATATATATTATATATATACTCTAATATATATTTGTGTGTGTGTGTGTGTGTGTGTGTGTATGTAAATTCTGGAAGACATTGCTTAGTTCATGAGGAAATAAAAGGAAACCCGTTAGAAAATTAAAATGGTCAAATCTATTTGGAACTATTCCCACTCACGTTGAGAAGAAAACATGAGCAAAGAAAATCAAAAGTAGTGGTAGCCATTGCGAGAAACAGCTCCAATACAAACATTGCAACCGCTGCCTTTTATTGAAAAAAGCTTGAGGAATAAGTCACAATATTATATAATGGGACGCTCGCAAATGCATTGTCTCAAACAATATAATTATACCAGTCTGAGGAAAAATTCTTAGCTTCTCATCAGTGACGTCAAAGGTCAAAATGCGATATTATATATATATATATATATATATATATATATATATATATATATATATATTATATTATAATATACATTTATATATATATATATATACACATGTATATATCACAGACTACTTGAAAAGACGACCACCGACTCCGCTGCTCGGGTCCTCAAGGTCCAGTCCCAAACGGGAATAGCACGTTCTTTGATTTAAGAGCTAAATAGACGATCAATATTACTGACAGTATTTCCTGTACTGTCATTATTACTGTCGATGTGTCCATCATACGGACTTAGTGTCAGTACCTGAAAATGGTGGTCCTTGAAATCCAGTTTCAGCTGTCAGTATGTGGGTGGGACTTAAATTAATGATGGTTTGTTCACTGGACTGGCAGTATTGTCAGTAGTATCAGAAATCGGAAGAAGTACAATGTCTGACCAGCAAGGGAAACTGCTTCTTCGGGAATTTATTTCAGCTTTCCAAGGTTTACCAGAGTTATGGGATGTTCGAAGCGAAAGTTATATGAAGAAGAATAAGGAAATGGATGCATATGAGAAGTTACTGGAGGTATATAAATCAATCAAAGCTAACGCAACTGTAGATACTGTCTTTCATTTGCAGAGATGCTCTCCCTCATAACAGTATCATTTTTTAGTTATGTATGGCCTTACCATCTCCAAAAATTTATTGTAGGTCTTTCCATCCATCCGGAAATAACTTTAAAAATCATTCATATCGCTGGTCTTGATATCATTCAAAAGGTTTAAATGCATAAAAATATTACGCTTACCAATCCATAATAATTGCAATGGATGCTTTTCTCTTGTTCCTCGTGTCACTTGAAAGCCAAAGGCACAACCATTCGACTCTGGTGCATTGAATTACTGACAGCTCAACCAGTATTCATTAATGGACGTGTGTTCGGTGTACTGACAGTAGTTCACACCAATAGAATATTGTCAGTACTTTTACTGACAGTAATAATGATCGTCTGTAACCCCCTTTACAAACGATCTTACATTAGCTCTTTGTTGTTGTTTAATTAAGTTTTTCATATGATATTTAATTTCAAAAAAAAAAGATTGTCTTTTACCACTGTTCTCTAATAAACATCAATTAAATATTATTTTGTTATCAAAGCTTAGGGTAAACATTTTTTTCTTTTACTCCAATCATAACACACGAAATCGGTACAATTATTAAATATAAGGATAAAAATATGATACCAATATTCGGAAAATATCAATTACTAGAAAAGAAAAACAAATATTCCTGGATATGGCAGGGCTTGATAAATTTACTTAGTATTTTAGTTCCAAGATATAAGGAGAAATAAATCAGTGCAAAAATGCTACGAAAAAATAAAGAAAACATCTAAATTCATTCTTTCAGTTACCCATTTGTCTTAATCTGATAGGTTTTCTCGTCGTCTTAAGCAACCTAGTTCACTCTCTCGATCGGAATTGATTAAAACATATGCCTTGAAGAAAATATTTTTGAGAGATTGACAAGCTCTTTTTTTTGTGTGTGTTTTTTTTGCCAAATAAGAATCAATCATTTCTAAAAGCTTAGCCAAATAATTTCCACAATATTTTCTCGGCTCACTTAATATCTTAATATCTAAAAAAAATGGAATACACTATGAACAAACAACACTATGTCAAGTGTAGGAACATAAAGGCCACCACGATTCAGTTCCTCTAAAATTTCAGATAATTCTCTAGTGTTGCAAATTTCCAAATTTGCAACGCTGGAGAATTAATTGATTTCTCAGACCCATTGCAACAAAAGGTTGTTTTTATTGCTGGTTATCTTGTTCATAAATAAGGGGTAACAGATGCAAGTGAATTTTTAGTGGACCTGAATCGTGGTGGTCTTGTGTTTCTACACTTGAAATAGTGTTCTTTCTTCATAATGTATTCTTTTGTTTGAGAAATTAAGCGAGCCGAGAAAATATTGTTGAAATTACGTGACTAAGCTTTTAGAAACGATTGACTTTTATTTAGCAAAAAAAAAGAAAGAAAGAAAAAAAAGAGCTTGTCAAGCTCTCAAAAATATTTTGTTCAAGGCATATGTTTTAATCAATTCCGATCGAGAGAATGAACTAGACTGATTAAGACGACGAGAAATCCTAACAAATTAAGATTAATGGGTAACTGAAAATATGAATTCGGTTGTGTTCTTTATTTTTCCATGGCATTTTTGCACTGATTTATTTCTCCTTACATTTGGAACTAAAATACTACGTATATTTATCACGCCCTACCATATCCGCGATTATTTGTTTATCTTTTCTTGTTATTGATATTATTTCATATATTGGTATTATATTTTTATCCTTCTTATATAAAAAGATATTGTATCTTTATTTAATAACTGTACTGATTTCATGTATTATAATTACAGTAAAAAAATCAAGATTTTTTTTTTTACCCTAAGCCTTGATAACAAAATATTTAAATTATTTTATTAGAAAATAGTGATAAAAGTCTTTCCTTTCTTTTAAAATCCCCTCTATCTTTGGAAATGAAATATATAAAAACAACTTCAGTAAACAACAGCAAAGAAGTAATATGAAGACCCTTTGTTAAAGCGCGCGCTATTCTTGTTTGGGACCCGACCTTCAGGACCTGAGTAGCAGAGTCGGTAGTTCTCTTTTCAAGTAGTCTATGGTATATATATACTCATTGAAACTTGACGGTATCAAGAGGAGGTATTTATTAAAAAAAGTGGAAAGCTTTCCTGGACTAACAGTCCTCATTGACAAGTAACCGTGGAATGACCGGACACGTTAGTTAATTAAGATTTAGCTGGCTTTGTGCCAGCACGGGCTCTTGCTCCTAGAGCAGCCCGTAAAAAACCACACACGTAGTGCAGCTGTATTTATCTCTGTGTGGGGGAGAAGATGAAAGTCCTTCTACCTGTTATTACCCTCCTTCTCCTGTTTGGTCTGACCTTGTGACTTTGACCTTTCTCTGTCTGCCGATCCGTCCAGGCGTTCGTAATACGTGTGGTTTCTTCTGTTTTTGCGTTTCTTTTCTATTGTAGAGGGTATGATTCTTCTTGGTAAGCTGTCTTCAAATCTGTTTCCTGTGTTGCCTGCTATTACATTGTTTGGGCATTTTATGAAAGTATTCTCTATAATTAGCCTGTTCGTTTTGTATTTTATGGTCTTTATCCCAAAGGTGCTTGGCGACTGCCGACGTTTGATTGTAGTGCCTTAAATAAGTTCTGTATGTGTTGTTTGCTTCGTTCTTTGCATGATTTGCCACTACCGCCGTGGTAACGCCATATATAACACCTCTCTTTGGTCTTCTCCCTCTACTATCTTTTATTTCTATTCTATTCCTAATGGTGTTCTCGTAATTGCCTATCAATTGGAAATGACCTAGCTTTCTGTTGATGGATATAATGGTGTTGTTGTTAGGGACTATAATTACTTTCTTCCTTTTCAATGCCTTCATAACATGCGCAAACAATGTAATGGCAGGCAACACAGGAAACGGATTGGAAGACAGCTTATCGAGAAGAATCATACACTCTTCAATAGAACAGAAACTCAAAAACACAAGAAACCACACGGATTATGAGAAAGGTCAAGGTCACGAAGGCACACAGATATAAACATAGCTGGACTACGTATCCGGTCATTCCACGGATACTTGACAATGAGGACTGATACTCCAGGATAACTTGTAATTTTCTTTGAATAAATATCTCCGAATTAATAATCACCTTGTTAATAAAATTGTAAGGCAGTACAATGTCACCTTTAGCGATTGCTAGTTCCAATAACTTCAGTTTAGGCATTCAACACCTAATATATGGTACCTAATAGTCATAGTTTTTTTTTTTTTAACTGCTGCTTAAAAAAAGAAATGATGCTCTGGTCGCTAATGGCTTTAATCTTTGTTTCATGAAGTTTCCTTTTTGTAATTCCAGTTCTTAGTTTTACTCTGTACCCCTAGGAAGTGTGCGTAATGTATCAATATAATAGAGCTTTAAAGAACTGCCTGGTCTTTACTCTTCACATTTGCAGTGGTGATCTACGTATATGTGTGTCACTTGAAGTTATGTACACAAACACACACACATACATGCACACACACACACGTATATATATATATATATATATATATATATATATATATATATATATATATGTATATATATATATATATATATATATATATATATATATATATATATATATGTATGTGTGTGTGTGTGTGTGTGTGTGTGTGTGTGTGTGTGTGTGTGTTACAAAACTTCAAGTGGCAAATATATACTTACATCACCACTGCGAAAGTGAAGAGTAAAGACCAGGCAGTTCTACAAAGCTCTATTTTATTTATACATTACGTACACTTCTTAGGGGTATAGAGTAAAACCAGGAAATAGAACCACAAAAAAGGAAATTTCATGAAACAAAGATTAACGCCATTAACGACCAGAGCTCATTACTATTTTTAGGCAGTAATAAATGAAAAAAAAAAACTTTTACCATTACCATGTATCAGGTGTTGAATACTTAAACTTAAGATATTGGAACTTGCTACTGCTAAAGGTGACATTGTACTGCTCTATAATTTTATTAACAAGGTGATTATTAAACTAGTTTTATAAAAGTAAATATTTCTTTTATAGATACTACATCAAAATATTAACTTAGATGAGTTTTCTATAGTATACAATAGTTAAAACTATTCATATGTACCAACTGTATAACGATGTTGTTGAATACGGTAATCCAGCTTTTCATCAGGTTAACCCAGATATTTACTATCACATCCAGGCCAGGGAATCGTGTATATACAAATACTGTTTTGTTTTAAGAATTACCAACAGTGAAATTTTTAAATGTTCCTGAATTTTTATAAATTATATATATATATATATATATATATATATATATATATCTATATATATATATATATATATATATATATATATATATATATATATAACTCTCGGGGTAATGGCAATATTTGTTTTTAGCTACTGTTTATATACAGATTAGATGCTCTGCTTGTTAAATGGCCTTAATCTTTGTTTTATGAAGTTTATTTTTGAGTAGCTTAATGATCGTGAATAAAAGGTATCACGGTTTATGCGACAAAATTCACAAGTGCTACGTGTTTCACATGTACCAATTGGCTCTCATAATGAAGGTGTGTTGATATCGACTATAGCAACTACAAAAACCTGAATTCCCCAGCCATATGCAAGACAAAATCGGTATCAGCTCATACTGCTCTTAATTCTAGGGTAACTGAAAGGTCGCAGTTTCCCAACCATTCGTGGTCCGCGCCCTCCCGGTAACAAATCACTTATCACTTACAGAATTCCCATCGTTGTTTGATCCGATAATGAGTGAAGTTGTTGTTAAACTAAATTTGTAGATTAATGCCAGAGAATAAAAAGGGACGGTGTATGTGACAGAAATTTATTTGTGTGTGTGTGTGTAATGCTAAAAAGGTCATAGAATGCTTATCTCCATGGCCTTGGATATCAAATCCGTTTATTTGATGAGATCATCATAGAAGACATAATTCCATGTAAGTGCGTTCGAGGAATATATGAATTGGGTTCCAACTTGAAATTACGCCAGCGTTGGATTTGCATTTTATGCGGTTAAAGGAAATGGGCAAATCCTAAACCCGTATGCGGATCCGGATCCACTTTTAAATCTAATTAAATCATGTTTTCGATGACATGCTCCATTTCATTGTGTCATTTGAGTAAAAAGACAAACATATAATCTGCCACACACTTCGTTTGTGGGGACGATAATAATTATATATTTATCAGTTTTTTAATCTATTTTGTTTAAAATGAAATCCCTCAAGTAAAACCTAATAGCGACAGAATATATAAAAAATAATTGATATAACTCTGTGAAATCAAAATAAAACATGAAGGTAATTTAAGTTTTTAATGAGTCAGGATCATCTTTGAACCTAATGCTTGTGAGTTAGGATGAATTTAATCATTACCCTTCGAGGACGAGGCTGGAAGCACAGGCAGAAGCAGCAGCAGCAACATCAGGCAGTTTCATATCTTTGCATCAAGTTTAAATTGGTGGAGGGAAACTCTTCGGAAGAAGTTTGAAGATGTACTTCAGAAGGGAAACTCGTATCATATTGCTTGAAGACTCGATCGCCTCGGCGAGATTCTATCACCCCAAGGATCCACCATCTAAGAACTAATTTACCTTTGATGGGATTTGATGGAGCTTCAAAGACTCATTGAGTAGCGTGAGTCTCTCTCTCTCTCTCTCTCTCTCTCTCTCCACTTAAGAAATGTCGCCTTGTTTCACATTCGGGGGCGTCATTCCCAGCAAAGAAATTAAGCATGAGGTTCTTTAGAGAGTACCTAAGTTTTTGATTCGTCCATTTCTTACAAGTATGATCAATAACTTTTGTATTAACATCAATTCACATTGAAATAAATAGGTAGTAATTAAACAAAAAACATTGAAAATAGTTTATCCCTTTTACAAAGATGGAGATTACTTAATATTTATAAGATGTCCACAACTTACCATTCACTCTCATCATAAGAACAAAGTGGGACTTTACGAATATTGAAATACTTAAGATCAATTTGACCTCACTGCTGGTCCATTTTGTGCTGAGAGATCATGGTAGCCAAACGTGAAATAATGCCATCTGGTGATAGAGCCTAAGCCTAATGGCCAAATGGCGTTCGGGGATCAAAAGATTTGTCATGATGGCAGTAGAGACGAAGAGGGTCGTTCGTTTTCCATTACTCCACGATCCCCCGCATTCCCCCTTCCCCACAAAAAACTTTATTACATTGCTGTATTACGAAAACTATTATTATTATTATATTATTATTATTATTATTATTATTGAGAAGATCACTTATTAACAGACCTGAAGTCCTATTTCACAAGAAAGAATCCATAATTTTTATGCTTATCGTTAATAATAATAATAATAATAATAATAATAATAATAATAATAATAATAATAATATAATAATAATATGATTATTATTATTATTTTTTTTTTTTGCTCTATCACAGTCCTCCAATTCGACTGGGTGGTATTTATAGTGTGGGGTTCCGGGTTGCATCCTGCCTCCTTAGGAGTCCATCACTTTTCTTACTATGTGTTCCGTTTCTAGGATCACACTCTTCTGCATGAGTCCTGGAGCTACTTCAGTCTCTAGTTTTTCTAGATTCCTTTTCAGGGATCTTGGGATCATGCCTAGTGATTATTATTATTATTATTATTATTATTATTATTATTATTATTATTATTATTATTATTATTATTATTATTATTTACTGTTTTATTTTCTTTTATTACTATTTTTTTTTTTTTTGGTCTATCACAGTCATCCTATTCGACTCGGGGGTTTTTACAGTGTGGGGTTTCGGGTTGCATCCTGCCTCCATAGGACTCCACAATTTTTCTCACTATGTGCTGTATTTCTAGTAGCACATTCTTCTCATGAGTCCTGGAGCTACTTTGGCATCTAGTTTCTCCAGCTTCCTTTTCAGGGATCTTGGGCTCATGCTTAGTGTTCCTATGATTATGGGTACAATTTCCAGCGGCATATCCCATATCCTTCTTATTTCAATTTTCAGGTCTTGATACTTATCAATCTTTTTCTTCCTATCTCATCTGCTCTGGTACCCCATGGTATTGCAACATCAATGAGTGTTACTTTTGTCTTGATTTTGTCAATCAACGTCATATCTGGTCTATTGGAACTTATCACCATATCTATTCTGAGACCATAGTCCCAGAGGATCTGTGCCTGATTGTTTCCTATCACTCCCTCAGGTTGGTGTTCGTACCACTAGCTGGTGTTTCTTGCACAGGGTCCATTGGAGGGTTTTGCTGCTGAATCATGCCTCTGTTTGAACTAGTTCTGTGCAAGTGCCTGGCATTCACTTGCTATGTGGTTTATTGTCTCGTTTCTCATATTGCACTTGCTGCATATGGGTGAGATGTTATTTCCATTTATTGTTCTTTAGACATATCTGTTTCTTAGGGCCTTTTCTTGCTCTGCTGTTAGCATTCTTCCTGTTTCCTTTTTCAGCTCTCCCCTCTGTAGCCATTGGCATGTTTCATCACTGGCTAGTTCTTTAGTTTGTTTTATCTACTGTCAGTTCATTGGTTTGTTGTGCCATTCCTCTGTTCTGTTCATTCTCCTTCTCTGTATATGTCTGGGTCTTCATCTACTTTTAGCAGTCCTTCTTCCCATGTACTTCTTAGCCACTCGTCTTCACTGGTTTTCAGATATTGCCCCAGTCCTCTGCTCTCGATGTTGACACAGTCCTCTATGCTTAGTAGCTCTCTCTTCCTTTCTTCTGGGTTATGTATAGTCTGTCTCTATTTGCTCTCAGGTGTAGTGCTTTGTGTATTGTCATGTTTTTCCTAGTTTTCTGGCCTATGCTTCAGAGTTCAGCCTCCATCCACTCTATTACTCCTGCACTGCATCTGATGACTGGTACTGCCCACATGTTTATGGTTTTAAGTATAATTCAGCGTAGCTTTTTGACTTGAGTATCGACTTAAGTGTCTGCATATAATCTTTTCTGATAGTGTCCTTCATCTTTTGGTGTTTTATATCCTCTCCTATTATTCCCAGTTATTTGTCCTGTCTCATCAATGTGTTTGATGCTATTCCCAACAGTCCTTGTCACTATGCCTCTTTGTATGTTGACCAAGTCATATTTTTCTACCCCAAATTCCATCCTGATGTCCCCAAATACAGTCTGGATTAGAGTATCTATTTCTTTGATGCCCTTACCATACATGTTGTCCATGAACATCAGATGGTTAATTCTATTGCCTCTTTCTTGGGTTGGCAGCCAGCATCCATCTTCTGCAGTACTTTGTCATGGGAATCAGTTGTTGAGACAGGGAGTCGCCTTGAAAACTCCCTCTCCTAATGTTAACTACAAATCTTCACAGAGCTTTTCTCTGCCCCATATATTTTCAGGTATACTATTGGCCACATATGTGGTAACATGTCTTACTTAGGCGTGTTTTCCTTCTCTTTATTACAATTTTGTCTAATAGGAGCTGGTCTATTTTGCCCCTACACTTCATTCTGCAGCCTTTCTGATGGTGGGGGATGGTCTTTGTATCCTCATTGTAGTTGTATAGCCTTTCACTGATGATACCTATTAGTAACTTCCACATTACTGGTAGGCATGTGATATGCCTGTAGTTACTTGCTATATTTCCCTTGTTCTTGTCTTTCTGTATAAAGGATGTTCTCCTTGTGGTCATCCATTCTGGCAAATGGTGGTTTGTTACACAATACTTGAGTTGTTCTATTATTTGTGGTTGTAGGGCCTTGAAGGTTTTGAGCAAGTGTCCATGAACTTCATTGGGACCTAGGGCTTTCCTGTTGGGCATTTTCTTTAGTTGGTGTCTGATGGTGATCTCGGTGAATCTTTGTTTTATGCACCCCCATTTCTTCTACCTTGACTTCCTGGAGCCACATTGCGTGTTTGTTGCATGATAATGGATTGCTCCATATGTTTTCCCAGAGTCTCTTACTTGGTTTAGTTTCAGGAATTTCCTGGTGGTTATCTTTCCCTCATAGTTGGCTCTATGGTCTTTTCTGATTAGTTCTGAAGAGTTTGTTCTGTTGGTATCCTTTATTCCTGTTCATGAACCATTGCCTCTTATGTGCTTTGGCTTTAAGCCTCTGCTTTATACCTTCTATTGTGTTGTTAAGCCCCTTCCCCTGTACTTTATACTTCTCGTTCAGTGTGAAAGATCTAGAGAAACAAGGTAATAAGCTCAATATTTATAGGGGGTCTTAATCAGTGCTGAATTATGATTAGCTGCCTGGGCAGGTCACCTTGGGAAAAGCCTGCTCTACCACGTTGATGTTCGGGACTTGTCTTGCATGCGAGCAGTATTGTAGTGCTGGGGATGAATAGGAGAATTTTGATCCTCACATGCCTGCACCTCCTAGAAACATTGCACACTGGGAGGGAGATACCTACCCTCAGCATTACACAGGAACCTTCCTCCTCACCTAGGCTGCCAGACGACCTGCACCTATTACACTCCTAGTGAGCGAGCAAAACTAAATTCTGCATCTGAGGATTGAAATTCTCTCAATCATCACCAGCACTACAATGCTGCTCACATGCAAGATGAGCCCTGAACATCAACATGTGAGATACTGACCAGAATACTATGTTTCTCCAAATCATTCTTAACCATATCCAGAGGATGACAATTGAACTGGCTGAAACATGTTGATGGCACCACAACCTGATCTAGGAGAAGAGGTAGAATCCAGACCACCGAACGAGACCACCGAATGAAACCATGAAGGAATCCATGGATTTCTGATTTTATATTTTCATTAAAAATATTTCCCACATTCCACACTCTTCTTTTCCAATATGAATATCGGCCAGTTGCTGAACAACATTGCTGATCCTGAAAAGAGAACTATAAGGAAAATAGACAAAAATCCTGTATAATACAAAGTCGCAAAATACAGCCATCCTTTTCAAGAAGACTTCTTTAAAAGGGGGGCAGCTTTCTTCAAATTATTTTTGTTATTATTTCTATTTATTTTTTATTCTTTATCTATCTCAGTCATCCTATTCGACTGTGTGGTTTTTATAGTGTTGGTTTCCGGATTACATCCTGCTTCCTTATAGTAGAGTAGATAGGTGAAATTTTCAGAGGAATTGTGCCTTTTATCATAAAAACACGAGACTTTGTACACTGTTAGAGGGTGATGTTAGGACTATATTTAGCTATAGGGGCATCTCAGATTTGGCCAATGGATGCTTTGGCAGCCACTTAAAGAAAAGGTTGCCACAGCCCAGATGCATGTTTAGGCATTCTGCATATTTTAGTTCCTTGAAGCATGAACACTCTTTATAGCTCACCAAGCATGTTAAAACCTTTGTATAACATGTATATGCACTAAACCAGTAATATAGATCTGTGATTATTGATTGCAATCTTTTTATTTCAAAATATATCTAAGAAAAATTCTGACACAGTTGCACATCAAGTTACAATTGCCAGTATCAATTTTCTCCTTCACAATGCATACACTCAATACAGTAGCAGTATAAATGAAAATTCAAGTGTCTTTCGAAGACTGGCGCAAGCAAAGAGCTGAAGCAAGTCCTCCTTTCCAATTTTGGGGCTTGGTACTACAGCTAGAAATGATGGTGATGCTCTTTATCCGGGTCGTTCCTGAATCAGACTTCCTGTTATACATTGAAGCCCTTACCATGATTGTTCCTTGGTTCTTTGCCTTGGATCACACCGATTATGGAAGGTGGATTCAAGTACATTTGAGAGAAATAGTGAAAATTAAAGACTGCTATCCAAATGTGTATACTGGGGTTTTGTCTGGAATCTTCAGTCAAAAAGACATCACACGTATTCTCTGACATTGCCATAGATCAGGCACACAAACAAAACAACGCAGCCATGAAAGGTGATGGTGGAGTGGTAGGGCTCACTAAGAATTCATTGGCTCTGAGACAGTGGCTGGAATGTGGCCCAGAGATGGTATGGATAATACAAGAGTTTGAATCATCTATGAACTCTAACAAGAAGGTAAATTTGTGGCATGGCACCATGAACAGAAATGCATAACCAGCAGGTATTTTATAGAGATTTCAAATCACTAACAGATGTCATTGAAACCATGATCTTTACGCAGTTTCCTGCTGTGGAAAAATCCAAAGCACAATTACAAGTGTCCTCCCTGAGAAATGACTGCTCTCTGCTCTCAAGGCTGTATGTTGCTTGTCAGCTACCTGATGGTGGTTTAGACATTTTTCCACATGAAAATAAAGCATATCTGCCACCCATTTCACAAATTGGTAAACTGAGACTTGGGACAAAATCTGGTCTGGTAGAGTGCTTGGAACGCATGACAGCTTCACATGATGCAGTTACTAAGCCTGATGTAGAGGTTATCATCTTTGATGGTGCAGCTGTGATTAATTAACATGCAGAAACATGGTTCAGCCAAAAACATTTTAGAGTATGTAACTGATGTCCTCTTTCCATAACTTGCCTCATATTTGCAATCTGCTAAGAAAGTTGATGTTATATGTGATAAGTATAAACAACAAAGCCTAAGATCATACACCCGAAGCAGGGAAAGGGCATCAGGAGATGTGTGGAGCCAATCAGTAAAATTCCTGGAAAATGGCAAGCATTCTTGCAAATCTGTGAGAACAAAGAAGGACTGTTTGCATTCCTTGCTACCCAAGCAATTCTGTTACAAACTGAATATAAGATTATCAGCACACATAACGAAGATGTCCTCTGTAAATTGCCGCAAAATCTAACCTGCTTAGCTCTATGTACCCATGAGGAGGCTGACACTTGAATTATACTGCATGTGTTTGATGCTGTGAAAGAGGGATACAAAAAAATACAAATTTGCAAAGTGGACACTGATGTCTTAGTTTTGGCTATCATGGCAGCCCAAAGGCTTTAAATTCCTGGGTTATGAGTTGCTTTTGGTACAGGCAAGAATTTTTTTTATTTGGCTGCCCATGAGATGAGAAGTACCCTTGGTTGTGACCACTCCCAAACCCTACCCCTGTTCCATGCTTTCATTGGTTGTTATAGTGTCTTCTTTCAATGGGATGGGAAAGAAAACCTGCTGAGAAGCGCCTCAGAGGTGTGGTTGGTATGGTCTTTGCCTGCCATCTCGGTGGCCGCAAGTTCGATTCTCGGGCATTTCATTGAGGTGTCAGAGAAGTGCATTTCTGGTGATAGAAGTTCACTCTCGACGTGGTTCGGAAGTCACGAAAAGCCGTTGGTCCCGTTACTGAAAAACCACTGGTTCCATGTAATGTACAAACACTAAAAAAAAAAAAACCTGCTGGGAGAACTGGAAAGTATTAAAAAATGTGACTGCAGCATTCTGTTCTGTAATCATCAACCAACTCCATGGACCAGAGGTTTGGGTCACTGGGACACTTTGTTGTATTGCTTTATGACTGCACCAGCAGCCTTGTTCGAGTGAATGAGGCCAGAGAAGAATTATTTCTGAAGGGAAGAGATCTTGAACACATCCACCCTACCCAAGCAGCCCTTCTGCAGCATGTTAAGAGGGTGGTGTACCAGGTAAACTGCTGGAACCAAATGCTTGACCCTCCACCAACACTGCCTTCACCAAGCAAATGAGGGTGGAAGCCTAGTTCCACAGGCAACTGGAAACCAGTGCAGACAGCACTACCGCAGGCTTCTGATGCTTGTCGAGAACTCCTTCGATGTGAGTGCAAAAAAGGTTATGGTGGACACTGTAAATGCTACAAAGATGCTATCAGGTGCACTTCTCTCAGCAAGTGTGATGGACAGTGTGGTCAGGAGCAACTTACAAATAAAAAGAGATGTCATTGACCTTTAAAGATAAAAAGAAAAAAAATTTTCATATGTAAATAGCAGCTACTGACGTTTTTATGATGTAAACAAAAGTTTTCCTATTAGAATATTGTACATGATAAAGTGAATATAGTGTATGCAATAGGTTCCATAACAGAAGTGAACATGGTTTACCTATAATGAAGATAAAATCTTACTGAATTTAAGAAAGAAAAAAGCTCTTGTTTCTTATGCAAATTGTAGCTATTGAAGTGTATATAATGCAAACAAACGTTTTCTTATTACAACAATTGACATGATGAAGTGAATGTAGTGTGTGCAATAGGCTTTAATATCATAAAAGTGAACAAGATTTACCTTTAATTAATGATCATATCTTACCGAATTTTAAAATAAAACAAAAATACCTTGTTTATGTAAATTGTAGCTATTCAAGTAGATATAATGCAAACAAATATTTTTCTGTTACAACAAGTGACATGATGAAAGGAATGAAGTGTATGCAATTAGTTTTCATACTATAGAAGTGAACATAATTTACCTTTACTGAAGATCAAATCCCTTTAAAGCGGCCATCTTGAAAAATTGCAACCACATTTTATGAGGGGGGATTCTGAGATGCCCCTATAGCCAAATATCTTCCTTAAAGCATGTCCCAGGTGTGTGCCAAAGCTTATGCTTTTATGATTAAAAGCATAGTTCTAACACATATCTGCTGCACTATTAGGAGTCCATCGCTTTTCTCACTATGTGGGCTGTTTCTAATAGCAAAATCATCTGCATGAGTCCTGGAGCTACTTCGCCCTTTACTTTTTCCAGGTTCCTTTTCAGGGATCTTGGAATCAGGCCTAGTTATTGTTGTTGTTATTATTATTATTATTATTTGATGTTATGGAATTTTGGCAGTCAAGCCAAACACTGGGGCGCATTCAACAATTCAGCACAAGAGGCTGCAAAAAGCGCTGGGACATCAAGAGATATAAAGGAAAGTAAGTACAAGGTTCCAAAGGTAGAACTTGGAGTAAATCCAGCATGCTACACTGAACAGAGTAATAGACAGAGGTATTGGCCATCAAGATTAAAGAAAGAAAGCGAGAATAGAGGTAGAGTAAAGGTAAAAAGTAGATTCATCTAAAGTCTGAAAGGATGCTCGATACACTTTATTGCTATGCCTACATTGCATCATGTGAGATGCTTCCTCCTCTACGGATATTATTATTATTATTATTATTATTTCAGAAGGAGACCCTCTCGTAGACATTTTTCGTTAAAAATGATTGCTGCTTCAGCACTATTAATCTTGTAAAGAGTCTTCTCTATTTTTCTGATGACGGCTTTCTCATTGTTGCTTATACTGGCGAGCAACGCACCAAAGGGCATGGTAAAATTCGGTTGAGTCATTTGATTTATTATTGCTTATACAACTCAAACGATAACTGCTAAGGGACTGAATTCAAGTGGCGAGTCCTTCTTAAATCGTGCTGTTGCGGGCTTTCAAGTACAGTATAGAGAACCTCTCTGGCAGGTCGAGTTTTCATAGATTCTTGGGAAGGTGACTCATACGGCGAGCGTTTACGAGTCTTGCGGACCTTCTCAGGCGGGGGGTATCACTGGGAGCCTCTTGATTGGCTTCTACCTGAGTGACGTCACCCCTGGTATTATTCTGATAATGTGCTTCACATCCAGTGTTTGTTTCAGGTGCTCTGGTACTTTCGTTGGGGAGTGAGGAAAGCTTCCTGAGTGGTATTAAGGGGAGGCTTTTGCTAGAGTATATGCAGCGCTTCTAGGAGGAGCAGACGTCGCGCTTCAGGGGCTCTCCCAATGATTTTAACATTCCTGATGATGTCGTCTCTCATGATGTCTTGCTGGTGTACTGCAAGGCCGTGCTGCCTAATGGTGCCCTCCTGGGCGTGGCAGGAGATCCTTTTAGACAGGTGCATCGTCGTCATGCCGATGTAAATCCCAGGGCATCTTGTATGCCGATGTAAATCACAGGGCATCATGTTTAAACATCCCTGAGCATGCCCTCCAAAAACTCCTTGAAATATGTAAGAAAAAGGCCCCTTTCTCGACCCACAGAGGCCATTTGTACATGCAAAAAGACGGTGTACTGATGGGTTCTCCCCTTGGAATACTTTTCGCGAATTTCTACATTGGTGCTGTGGAACGTCGGGTATTCGCCACCATTGAGAAACCGTCTATGTACGTCCGATATATTGACGACACTTTCATCAGTGCCAACATGGTGGAAGAAATAGAGCGCCTGCGACAAGCTTTCCACGACCACAGCAGACTCAACTTCACCATGAGCAATGCTGTGACCATCGCCTCCCCATCCTTGACATCCTCGTCGGGCAGCAAGAAAAACGCTTCATGACACAAGTGTATACGAAACCCACGAACCTGGGCATGTGCCTGAACGGCGAGAGCGAGTGTCCAGAGAGATACAAACACACTGCAATCAGCGCCTTCATCAAGTTCTAATTAACATCGGGTATTCCAACCGGGACATTGAAAAGCCATTCGCAGAAACATCGATAAGTGGT
Organism: Macrobrachium nipponense; assembly: GCF_015104395.2. Taxonomy (NCBI): domain Eukaryota; kingdom Metazoa; phylum Arthropoda; class Malacostraca; order Decapoda; family Palaemonidae; genus Macrobrachium; species Macrobrachium nipponense. Next base: position 59,478,321 of record NC_061100.1, read on the forward strand.
ACCAGCAGGAGCCTTGCCCCGCCGCCCTTGAAGACATCACTCTCTTTTACAAGGGAGTATTTCACAAGAAATAAAAAGAGGACGAACGAGCCCTTCGTAGCATCATCGAAAGGTACGTCTCCCCCACGGACCCTGCGAAAAAAGTGAAATTGGTCATTTACTACAAAACCAAGAAGACCAGTGGCCGTGATGCAGGACCCTCTCAAGAAAACTAACGTTTCTACCAATACAAATGCCCTGTCCGGGAATGCCCCGGCGCCTACATTGGTATGATAACGATGCGATTTTCCAAGAGGATATCCTGCCACACTCAGGAAGGCGCCATTCATAACCATGCAAAAAACGTCCACAATACCAGGATAACTCGGAAGGACATTATTCCTAATATCGGTATTATCGATAAGGCAGCAGACCACCGTCGCCTATGCCTCTTAGAGGCCCTACACATCAGGAAGGAGAGACCCAGCCTCAACACCACTCAAGAGACTTCACTCCTCCTGACGGTGGCGCGTAGGGCGCCGCCCGCCGGCACCATAGAGCCGATCGAACAGACTGATCAGGTCCCCCTGCACAATACTACGCTCCCAGTTTCCAGCGTCCGCACGCGAAGAGCAGTGCGAGCTTCCATCTCTGCAAGACAGCTTGACTCGGGGACGTAATCCTCTATTCAGCCAATGAAGACGCAGCGCTCATCAGACAGAGCACCTGGGACACAATAAATACCGCCGAAAGACCCCATTCCAATCAGTTCACGCTCACCTTTCCTTGACAATGAACCGATGATACGGTTGGAAACCTTGGAATTCCGTTGCGCCCTTAGACAAAGATTTGTTAACCACTTTTGTTATCATATCAATAAATTATTATTTATAGAAAACATTTCTTTAACCGAGATATGAACATCGGCCAGCTATTAGCAAATATCAGCCCTGATGAGAAGAGAATAATAAGAAGAATTGAAAAGACCATATATAAAATCAATTCCACTGATGCTGCCATCATCTTTAACAAAACTTGTTAGAGAGAGGGTCTCCTACCTTCATATTATTATTATTATTATTATTATTATTATTATTATTATTATTATTATTATTATTATTATTATTATTATTATTATTATTATCATATTGGGAAAGTAAATCCACAATAGTATGCCTGTTTGATTTTGTTATTTAAAGTTTATAAGCAGAAAGCAATCAGTGACCTGCACGGTTCTTCTTGTCAATCTGACTAGAATTACAAAAGGTTGACTTCATAAAAACTTTGTTTTTGACTTATGTTTACAAATAGGTTGTTGTTGGCTCTTCATGTTATACCGTCATGCTCTGACGGCAAACCAGCTAATCGCCTAGATCTAAGTGGCGGTTCGGCTCTTGTCCATTGCAGCTTGGGCGTCTGCAACAAGGGACACTGGGTGTGTCCCCGTTACCTGAATGAAGGAAGATGAGGCAGCGGCAGTATCGGAGGTGGCCAGATTATTGGTGTTATTATGCAAGCTTTCCCTATTAAAATCCCTTATAAATTGACAACAAATCATTTCATTTAAAATAAAATCTTCCTGAGCAAAAGCTTTATTGCTTTCCATAGAGAGACCTCTGTTAACAATTGATCCCTCAACCAATCTTCAAATACTTGTACCTTTGATATTAAAAATAATTTTTGACTCTTTCCAATTTATGTGGTGATCTTCATTGAAACCATGTGAGACTAATGCATTATTCTCAGCTCTTATGTGCTCGTTGATTCTGATTGGTAGTCCCCTCCCACTTTCTCGTAATATTTCTTATCGCTATCTAAATAAGGTATTTAATAGACACCAATTTCTTTGTAAATATTTTGGTTGGAGGTGTTATTTTGTATGATACAGCTTTTGAGTGTATTTTTATAGTTCAAGACCAGGTCGACCTTTTCTTCGCCTTTTTCATTAACTGTTTTTCTAAAATTTCGTAAATTGGGATTAAATGGTAAGGTTAGATACTTTTTTATTCTTTTTTATACTCAAATTCGCTATCAATATATTCAGGATCACCTAGTTTAAATGCTCTTAAAATTAAATTCACCATTATATTTTGTTTTACTTTATTATTATGAAAAGGATAAAATTAGACATAAGCTTCAGCATCAATAACTTTTCTGTAAACAGTAAATTTAAAACTAGATGTAATAGGTTCATGGCATACCAAAATATCCAGAAAGGGCATTTTATTTTCTATTTCATATTCCACTGTAAATTGAACGGAAGATAATATGCTATTGACATATCTGAAAAACTTTTCGAAGTCTCTTTGATTACCTTGGAAAATTACGAAAACGTCATCGACATATCTTACCCAAATAAGTGGTTTTAGATTTGGGTAAGCTATGTCGATAACTCATGTGATTATGAGTTTTCTTTTATTATTATTATTACTATTATTATTATTATTATTATTATTATTATTATTATTGTTATTGTTATTATTATAGCGAAACTGTCAATAATAATAAGAAGAAAATGCTAGATGAATGTTTTAATATTAGAAGTAAACCACTTGAAAATAGTCGTGGGTTAACCTTTCGTTCCAGTTAAGATATGACTCATCGTGACGTCCATTATTCAACGGGTACTTTGGAGCTATTCTTTAAAATATTTATTTATTGTTCGCCTTAGGAAGTAAGAAGCGACAGTATAGGGGTCTCTTTAATATAATATGAATGTAAAATGCGAACAAATGCATACTACGACATTAAGTTACAGATATATTCGTGTTCAGTACCCACTAATGTGCATATTTATTAAATGCCATTATGATCCGCTCTTCATGAAGGAGAGTGAAGTCTTTAAAAGTAAAAAAAAAAAAAAAAAAAAAAAATACCGCACAGAGATATCCATCTCACTTTCCACCCTTTCTTAACAATTGATTCATAGTGCAACTGCAAGGCTTTCCTCCTGTTACAAGTGCCTCGATGTTTTCAGGTAAGGCTTCCCTTTTAATTCACTGCAAACATCACTGAGATTAACATCTGACGTGGCAAATATTTTCATATTGTAGTAATTGTTTGGTTTGTATCATCTGTTGGTACTGCAACAATAGTCACCGACGCCGAAATCAACCTAAGGTAGCCTCAGTGTCACCTTTCCATATAGAGCAGCCCAAAAGTAAAGTTAAAAAATGTCGATGAGAAGAGAAAACCAGAAAACCTGATCAGTGAGAAAAGAAAATTGTCAGGCAGGAATGCAACCCCTGAGATTCTTCCGATATCAATCAGCGATAGCGAGTGTTAAAGAGGGCAGTCTTAGTACAGCTAGAGAGGCCAGGAAGGAAAGAGAAAAACTTTTGGAAGAAAGAGAGAGAGAGAGAGAGAGTGAGAGAGAGAAAGAGAGAGAGAGAGAGAGAACAACGAATACATGCAGAGATGAAATATATGGATAAAGCACGCTGATTTCAGAGTATTTGTTTTATTAATAGCTCAGTTAGTAGTTCTACGAATGGAAGGTGAAGGTTTATCTTTGTCCACATGATGCGTGTTAACAACAAGCATTTATCACAATTGATT
>NC_061100.1:59491857-59501857 GCF_015104395.2 Macrobrachium nipponense
AGAATCAGGCAAGTTTGATGCAAAAACAAAGTATGAAGCAAACGTTTTTCTTCAAAGTCTTCAAATGTTTGAAACCATATTGACTGCATTAACTTATTTGTATATATTTGAAACTACAGCCCCTTTATCAAAATACCCGCAGACCAGTGGATTAGATATGTTTACTGCATGGAGTTTGGTAGATACAGCTACAACAAAGTTGAAGGAACAGACACGAACATATGATAATATCCACAGCAAGGCTTTCGAATTTGTTATTAAATGTAATGAGGAAATTTCGCAGATGAATTTGAATGAACATAAATCATTTCAAATTGATGCTTTGGAAGATGCATTGCCAGTTAAGAGAAAGAAGAAGATAAAAATGGCAGATGAACTTGCTAGTGATGAAGGAAGCTCCTCAGATCCCCTAGTTGATTTTAGAGTAAATGTGTTTAATTTAATAATGGATCGTATTGTTCAGTCACTGGAATCACGGTTTGTACAACCCAACCCAAACAGCTGTATAAAGATTTATCTTGCTTGGACTCTACAAATTTTAAAACAATTGCTGAGAAAGGTCTTGAAGATGAAGCATTGAGAGGAATTATCAAGTTGTTCCCACAAATCATCAAAGATCAAGTGGAATTGGAACTGCTTTCTTTTGCTTCAAACTTTGATGTTTTAAAGTTATTACTTAATAATGGTGAAAATATGGGCAGCAGTTGCACCAACTGTAAAATGTGCACTACTTGCCCATCTTGTATACTAAAAATTCTAGCTTCCAACAGACTTCATGACAAGGCATATGATAACCTTTATGAACTATATAAATAATTTCCACATTATCTGTTACCCAAGTACAGTGCGAGAGGGCATTTTCAAAACTGAAGATTATAAAGACAAGGTTAAGAAATTCAATGTCTGAGGAAAACTTGGAATCTTACATGTTACTATCCATTGAAAAGGAAATGTTAGATGAGCTGAACAATGAAGTAATTATTAACAGATTTGCACAATCCTCCAGTGAACTTAAGCGATTGCTCCTAATGTAGTGGGCTGCATGTAACAGGTTTTTGTAGTTTTTAGCTGTCTATATACAAATTGTGCAGTACAAGTATGCTTAGATATATCCGAATATTATTTCAAAACTCCTCATAAATTGGTATATGCATGTTATACTTATGTATTGAAAGTATAATCAAAACCATATAAATCTAGTCTTTTGATGGGCTAGACTGAATAAAGAGGATTTGATAAAATTTTACATATGTATGATTAATGCTAAATGCTATATGTCTAAATTATTTGAAAGAAAACTTAAGTAGAGAGCGTATAAAGAATGCAGGCTGTATGTATCTTCTTGATTTTCTTTACAGGTTTATAGGATTACATTTTTAGTTTGCAAATATTTCAAAACAACACTGCTTTACATGTCATTAAACTTTTGATTAGAAATTCAACTAAGCATTTATGTATCGATATTTGGTATTACTCTACATTATGTCTAGTGATTTACACTTATTAGTAAAAAATAAACGTTCCAATAATTTGTCTTCTGTTTCCACATGTACATTTTCAAATATTTTATGTATTTGTTATGTGAACTCTATTGTAGTATTATGGCTGAGGGTTGGAGTGGGCCCCCTCTTTTGTCACCTGGCAACAACAATTTTTAGGCCCAGTCCGCCACTGCCTCTCACCTCCAAATGCCTGTCGTGCTCAGGTATTCTTTGTTTGGCGACTGCATCAACCCACCTCGACCTCGGTAGCGATGTAGTGCTTTTGACAGCACGTAGCCATTATATGAGTCATATCACATTACCATGATTCATATACATACATCGAGCTACAAATGTCCTTTATATCAAATTCGCTCTACCTCGAAATTAATATAATTTCATATATGCTTAACTGAAGGGGAATTTTTTAGGCGACAAGAGACGGCAACTAATCATGATGTTGATAATTAACTTTTGAATTTGTCTGTAACCTTAGTCCGTTTAGGAGTACTTGAACTTGGGTTATAAAATTTATGACTTCATCCTGTTCTATTTTTTTTATTTTTTATGTCAGGGTATGTCAGACCAAAACCTGGTTATGAATGGTCCAGTCAATGAATGCTGACTTGGGTCAATTTAATTACAATAAACATTTGACACTATAAGGCCGGAATTAGAAAAAAAAATATATAAAGACCTCCTTTTTTATATAACTTTTTGAAACAAAAGCCGTAATATTTTAAACGAAAATCGATCAAAACAAAGGAGAAATGAATCTAGCCCAATTACAATCAGTCAACCGACTGATTTATTGAAGTGATAAATCAGACCATATCTAATCTCTACGTAAGAAAAACAAAAAACCAAAAAACTCTCACGCAGAGAAAGCATATGGAACAGAGAGAGAGAGAGAGGAGGGAGGGAGAGAGGAAGAGGGAAGATGGGGAAGGGGGGAGGGGGGAAAAGGAGGACGGGAGAGGGGGGAGATCGAGAGAGAGAGAGAGAGAGAGAGAGAGAGAGAGAGAGAGAGAGAGTGTTCAGAAGTACAGAAGCAGAATGGGCGGTTGGTTATTGATTTAACATACATCATGAAAATTGGTTTCATAAGGATAATTTACAAATGACAGTACAATAACTTTATATTCATGAGGGTACAATTACACCACAACGAAATTCAGTTTAATAAGAATCTTTCAACAAACTTCTTCCATCCATCTGTAAAATCCAATATCCCTCATGAAACTTCCGTTCAATTATGCGGAATTTTGTTCTGTATAAGTTGCTGCATTTCTTAGAGGTTTTTGCACGCTCTCTAAATGCAATGCGCGTTATGACTTGCTTCCTCCTAATTTCAGTTTTGCTTTTACACTTCAGTTAGATCGCCACATTATTTCTTACTCTAATACAATTACAATGCAATAACATAGTGTAGGACATTATTTAAATCAAATTGCTAACCCGTGTACTGGCTGAATTACATTGCAAGTCTAAAATAATTATTATTTTAGCTTAATCATGCAACCAATTGGAACCACAATCATACGATCCTCTGAAGTAACAATATAAAAATTTTGTTTTTTACTTTCATTTCTATCTAAGTACGATAAGCACGAAACTTTAAAACAGCCTTTTACTGCTCGAGTTCTGAGTACTTTATCAAAAACAAATATATCGATGCCAATTGTATCAGAATCCCATATTAAACATTCAGTAGATTTCATAGACAAAGTTAAGAAAAAGAATATAAAGGGACACATGGTTAGTTTTGATGTAGTAGCATTATTCACCAATGTCCCCTTAGATAAAGTATTAGAATTCCTACAGACTAAACATAATGAGGGTATTTTCAATCCAAACATCGAAATAGGCGTCTTCCTTGAGTTGATCAAATTGTGTGTCAGTGATACTTATTTCACGTTTGAGGGACATGTTTACAAACAAAAATATGGAGTAGCTATGGGGTCCTCATTATCACCTATACTCGCTAACATCTATATGGAATATTTCGAAACTAATCTAGTTCCTAATGTGAATGTCCCTAACTTAAAACTGCAAGGATGGTGGAGATACGTGGATGATATTTTTGCTATTCTGCAAGGGGATGGAAATAAAATAGAAACTTTTCTAGATGAGCTCAATAAGTTTGATAACAATATCCAGTTCACTTTAGAGAAAAGTAACAATAATAAACTGCCCTTTTTAGACATACTCATAGAAAGAAAAGAAACAGGCGGGATATGAATTCAGCACATATAGAAAGCCCACACATACAAACTCATATATTCATTTCTTCTCTTTTCATAGTCATGATATAAAAATAGGGGTTCTAACAGGTTTATTTCTTAGGGCAATGAGAACGTGTGACCCTTGCAAGATAGAGCAAGAAATAAATTACATCGATAAAAGCTTCGATGCATTAGCATACCCGGAATGGTTCAGAAAAAAGGGCACTCAACAAAGCTAGAAAAATATTTTACAGAGCGAATGTAGAGAGTACATGGAATAAAGAAAACAAGAAAATAGTTTGCCCTCCATTTTTATGCCTAAAATGAAACAAATCACTTCAAAAATGAAAGAAAGTCAATATAAATTTGTATATACATTTGATAATACTTTAAAAAAACAAAGTATGTAAAAATAAATTGGAAGGAAGAAGACAGTAATACAAGATTGATGTAGCGGGGGTATACATAATCAATTGCAATAATTGTGGAGACAGATATGTGGGGGAATCAGGTAGGGGAATAAGGACTAGAGTCCAAGAACATAGAAGGGCAGTACAGCTTAACTCTCAGGGGTGGAGTGCTATAGCTAGACATTGTTGGGAAAATGACCATAGGATGGATTTCAAAAACAGTAGGCTTATATACAAAAGCAACAAAATTAGTCACAGGAGGGTAGTAGAAGGTGCGCTTATCAGAGAGATCAAAGTAATTGAAGGAAACAAAGGTTTTACCTCAGAAGATCCCATAAGCCGAGCTTTGATATTAAAAGAGCTAAGATTGACCCTGCTGACCTGGAGATTAGGTTTCCTGCCCAACAGACTTTCGGTGACCACACCCTTACCACAAGGGTGAATCCCATTGACCATCAGCTCAGGATATCAGAGCGACAAGAGGGGATTGGCAACTCTCAAGAAAACCAGAACAGCCATCGCATAAATGACAGCACAACGAGAAGAAGTTCCAGAAGACTGCTGGGCCTTGACCCAGGCTAACATCCCAAACATCTCTTGAGAATGGGCCACAGAAGGGCCTGAAAGTACTCGAGTGTGGAGTAAAACTTAATGTAAATACTTAGAAGTAAACAAGTTACAAATTGAATTTGTGGGTTTCTTTTTCAATCTAATAAGTTATTTTATATGGCTGTGAACAGCTACCTTGTACTACTTCCCTGCGAATTATTATTTATTCACAATCTTTATGTAAAACCCACTAATTCGTTCCTATTTATCATATTTTGTAGTAAAGTAGATACTTCATAACATGTTATAAGTTTATCAGCCCACTACCCTATACATGCAATTTCTACAAAATCTCTCCTCACCTGTTGGGGCATTTTTTTTTTTCCAACATAGCAAATATTTCATGCTCCTTCGGAGATGTGAGATAACCTTAAATGAGTTTTTTTTACTATCATTTATATATTAAAATGCCATTAAGAAAGAAGTGGATCCTTGAAATACGTAATGAACTATCAAAATTATTATTATTATTATTATTGGTCGCTTGAGTCGGGTCTGAAGCCACTTTCGCCATGTCGATAGTTTCGTTCTTGTAATCTTCTAGACCTTCTGAGGCTGTGGTGACGCTGCTGGGCGTTTGGTAATGCTGCGAGACGTCACCGCTAATACGATTGTCGTTGCCTGCAGGAGTATCTCGTTCGGGGGCGTTGTCTTCCGTAGAGTTGTCGTGGTCGGTGGTGTCTTGTTGGTGGCAAGCCTTCTCATACTGGGTAAGAGAAATTCTTCCTGCGTCGTATTCATTGCTGGTTTTATTTGCTGGATGAGAAGCGCCTCCAGCAGGCGTAACCGACGGGCATCAGGGGTCTTCCCTATGATCTTAGTGTTCTAGATGATCTCATCCCGGGAGATGTCCTCTTGAAGTTTGGTACGGGCGTGGTTCCTAATAGCCCCCTCTTTGGCGTGGCAGGAGAGTCTCTTAGACAGGCGCATGCTGGTCATACCTACGTAGGCGCCGGCGCAACCGCGGTCTGGGCATGTGTATTGGTGTACCCATAGACTACTTGAAAAGAAGACTACCGACTCTACTTCTCGGGGTCCCAAATGGAAATAGCGCGCGCTTTAACAAACGCTCTTTAACTTTCTTGTTGTTGTTTTCCCAAGTTTATCCTAAATATTTTATTTTCGAAAAAAGGAAAGTCTTATATCACCGTTTTTTAAATAAACACCATTTACATATTTTGTTATCAAAGCTTAGGGTAAAAAAAAAATCTTTATTTTTTCACTCTAATTTTAATACATGAAATCAGAACAATTTTTAAATAGAAATGTAATATTTTTTTTTGTATAAGAAGAGTAGAAATATGATACCAATATAGGAAAAAATATCAATTATAAGAAAAGAAAAACAAATAATCTGGATATGGCAGGGCTTGACAAACCTACGTAGTATTTTAGTTCCAAATATAAAGAGAAACAAATCAGCGCGAAAATGCTTTTGAAAAATAAAGAAAACGTCTAAATTCAAATTTTCAGTTATCCATTAATCTTAATTTGTTATGATTTCTCGTTGTCTTAAGCAACCTAGTTCATTCTCTCGAACGGGATTGTTTAAAACATAGGCCTTGAACAAAGTATTTTTGAGGGATTGGCAAGCTTTTTTTTTTTTTTTTTTTTTTTTTTTTTTTTTTTTGTTTTTTTTTTTTTTTTTTTTTTTTTTTTTTTTTGCCAAAAAAGAATCAATAATTCCTAAAAGCTTACCAACGTAATTTCCACAATATTTTCTCGGCTCACTTCACTTCTCAAACAAAAGAATACACTATGAAGAAAGAACACTATTTCAAGTCTAGGAACATAAAGGCCACCACGATTCAGTTCCCCTAAAAATTTACTTGAAATGCTAACTTCACTTGCATCTGTTACCCGATGTTTATGAACAAGATAACCAACAATAAAAACCTTTTGTTTCAATGTATTTGAGAAATCGGATAATTCTATACTGTTCAAAATTTCCAAATTTGCAACACTGGAGAATTACTTGATTTCTCAGATCCATTGAAACAAAAGGAAGTTTTTATCGCTGGTTATCTTGTTCATAAATATGGGTTAACAGTTGCAAGTGAAGTTAACAATTACGTGGCTAAGCTTTTAGAAATGATTGATTCTTTTTTGGCAAAAAAAAAAAAAAAAAAAAAAAAAGAGCTTGTCAATCTCTCAAACATATTTTGTTCAAGGCATATATTTTAATAAATTCCGATCGAGAGAATGAATTAGGTTGCTTAGGGCGACGAGAAAACCTATCAAATTAAGATTAATGGGTAACTGAAAATATGAATTCAGTTGTTCTATTATTCCATGGCATTTTTGCACTGATTTATATATCCTTATATTTGGAACTAAAATACTACGTAAATTTATCAAGCATTGTCATATCCACGATTATTTGTTCATCTTTTCTGTAATTGATATATTTTCCAATATTGGTATAATATTTTTATCCTTCTTATATAACAAGATATTGCATCTTTATTTAATAACTACTAATTTCATATATTAAATTTAGAGTTAAAAAAATCTAGTTTTTTTTACCCTAAGCTTTGAAAACAAAATAACATTTAAATGATGTTTATTAGAAAACAATGATAAAAGACTTTCATTTTTTTGGAAATCAAATGTCATATAATAAAACTTCAGTAAACAACAAAATAGTTAAAGTAAGAGGGTTTGTTAAAGTGCGCTTTATCCCTGTTTGGGACCGGACTTGAGGATCCGACCAACGGAGTCGGTAGTCCTCTTTTCAAGTAGCCTATGGGTGTACCACATACGTCTGCTTCCGGGGGTCTCGTACCTGTTGGAAGGGGTTATTTTTCATAATTAGGTTGCGCGTCCTCCGATTCTGGTAATATACAATTAAGTCAATTTTCTTGGCGTCGTCGATCGGGATTACATTGTCGGAAATAATCTTCTTAACTGGGTCCTCTTCTTCACGGTAATGGGAACTTATGAAGGCTTTAAACAGCTTCATATTATCCTGGGGGCAGGGCTGCGGGCTCTCACTACCCTACCATTTCTCTAGGGCTGTACGGACTTCTCTACCTATTAATTTATTCGAATACCTGTTATTTACGAGTACTTGGGAGGCGCTGTCGAGTTCCTGATGAGTGTCCTGCACTGCTGAAATGCCTGATGGAGGGCTTGTATCTCATCCTCGGCGTCGACTAACTAAGGTATCGTCGATATAATTGCCAAATCTGCGGGGTTGCTGCATCCTGGAGAAGACACGTTCCTCCACAGTGCCCATGTAAAATTAGCGTAGAGGACCACCAGTGGGGAGCCCATCGCCACGCCGTCCATCTGGCCACGGTGGGTGAAGAAAGGGGCCTTCTTGGTGCAGATCTCCTGCAGAGTATGAAGCAAGGCCATCGATATCATCCTTGAGCGTGTCTACAGGAGTCAGTCGACAGCGCCCCTCAACATACCCAAAGCCTTGCTCCGTACGCTGCAGGAGATCTGCACCAAGAAGGCCCCTTTCTTCACCCACCGTGGCCAGAAGGACGGCGTGGCGATGGGCTCCCCACTGGGGGTCCTCTACGCTAATTTTACATGGGCACCGTGGAGGAACGAGTCTTCTCCAGGATGCAGCAACCCCGCAAATATGGCAATTATATCGACGATACCTTAGTTAGTCGACGCCGAGGATGAGATACAAGCCCTCCATCGGGCATTTCAGCAGTGCAGTGTGCGGAATTACAGGGCTGAATACACCACCGACGACCGGCTCCCCTTCCTCGACGTCCTTGTGAGTAAGGCGGAAGACAGCCTCCATACTTCTGTCTACACAAAGAAGACCAACCTTAGACTTTGCCTCAATAGTGACAGCGAGTGCCCCGCCAGATTCAAAAGCACGACCGTTAGGGCCTTCGTCAGGACAGCCCTCTCCCACTGCTCGACCTGGCAGGACACTCATCAGGAACTCGACAGCGCCTCCCGAGTACTCGTAAATAACTGGTATTCAAAAAATAAATAAGTCGAGAAGTCCGTTCAGTCCTGGAGAAATGGCACGGTAGTGAGAGCCAGCAGCTCCGCCCCCAAAGATAATATCAAGCTGTATTATAAAGGCTTCGTGAGTTCCCATTACCGTGAAGAAGACTCCGGTAAGAAGATTATTTCCGAAAATGTAATCCCGATTGACAGCACCAAGAAAATTGACTTAATTACATACTACCAGAATCGGATGACGCGCAACCTAATTATGAAAAATAACCCCTCCCAACAGGTAAGAGACCCCCGGAAGCAGACGTTTGTGCTACACCAATACACATGCCCAGTCCGCGGTTGCAGCTGCACCTACGTAGGTATGAGCAGCATGCGCCTGTCTAAGAGACTCTCCTGCCACGCCTAAGAGGGGGCTATTAAGAGCCACGTCCGTACCAAACATAAAGAGGGTATCTCCTGGGATGTGATCATCCAGAACACTAATATCATCGGGCAGGCCCCTGATGCCTGTCGGTTACCCCTGCTGGAGGCGCTTCTCATCCAGCAAATAAAACAATCACTGAATACGACACAGGAAGAATTTTTCCTCCCCGATTATGAGAAGACCAGCCACTAACAATGACACCACCGACCACGACAACTCTACAGAAGACAACGACCCCGGACGGGATACTTCTGCAGGCAACGACAATCATATTAGCTGTGACGTCTCGCAGCGTTACACAACGCCCAGCAACATCACCGCACATCTCAAGAGGTCTAGAATATTATTATTCTTATATTAATATTTTATTTTGTATTCCATGGAGTATGAGGCATGACGGTAAAAATCAAATTACAATAAAATATCTGTAAAGTCATATCATTCAAGATAGCATGCCAACAGTTACACAAAGAAAAGAAACTAGAAACTTCGTAGAAGGATGACACAAACCAAGACTAAAAGACGTGACTAACAAAAGGTCATATTTATCATGAAAACTTAAGTGGATCAAGTAAGATAATATGCGGCGGTATTCTGTTCTACGCTCATCCAGCTGACGTATTCTGTCCATCATTAAAAAGAGGATCAGCTCTGAATTATTCACTCGGATATAAAAATACGAATTCCTGAAATACTGCTATGCGTGTTACACAAACAGTTCTAAGGAGATGAAAACGGGATTACAGAAACCAAGACAGGTAACTGAAGACCGTGAGCCAAGACTGTCTCCGTATCTGTACCTTAAGTTAAGTATATCTTAGTTTTACCAGACCACTGAGCTGATTAACAGCTCTCCTAGGGCTGGCCCGAAGGATTAGATATTTGTACGTGGCTAGGAACCAATTGGTCACCTAGCAA
>NC_061100.1:59506857-59514357 GCF_015104395.2 Macrobrachium nipponense
CACAAGTCTGATTTAGTTACCTTAGGTAATTATGAGAGAGAGAGAGAGAGAGAGAGAGAGAGAGAGAGAGAGAGAACGAATGTCACCTCAGTGCCTTGCTGCTATAAGGTCATTGCTACCAACATATGTTTTTCTTTTTCTTTTGAGACTCTGTACCGAGGTTAGAACCTCGGTAATATAGTATATATATATATATATATATATATATATATATATATATATATATATATATAGAGAGAGAGAGAGAGAGAGAGAGAGAGAGAGAGAGAGAGAGAGAGAGAGAGAGGGGGTTCCTCTAAACGGGGAAGCGGAGTGGAAAGAAAGCTTGTTCTATCTACAATTCCTTTACTCCCATTAAAAACAATGAGACTCCTCCTCCAAGTCCCTCCGGGCTCTTTGTCTCCCTCTTTCTTTTATTGCCTTTCCTTCATGATTGCCTTGTCACAACATTCTGTCATTCCACGCTTTCTTTGAGGAAGATTCTAATATGCTAATCTACGAGAATATATAAGTTCAAAGAGGGTTACCTTGCTTCGTTCTTTGTCATATGTGTATATAAGTACAAAAGTTTCCGATACTGCGTGGTTGCATAATTGTAAAGACGAGATGATGACAATTTTAACAGACTTAACCACACATACACGCATACACACACACATAGCACATGTACACACACACACACATAAAGCACACATATATATAAATATAATACATGTCGGTGTATATTTCAGGCAAAATTAATACTTCCCTCCAGCCTAGTTGACAAATCCTCTTTGGATGTGGCAGTGTTCTTTGATGATCGCTCAAAAGTAGATACGAGACGAGATAATGTTCTCATCACGTCTGAAAATTTCCACTTTCATTAAAGTAAATCGATGTGGTATAAAATCCTGGCCCGAGGCGCCTCGCGGTTCCTCTTTCTTTGGCTTCCTTTGGTCTCCAGGGAGGAGGGACTGGTAACTCTTGTTGCTTTCCTCATGTCTGTGAGTATATACGTGTTTGTTCGGTAATGACAAGATGTAAAGTGATACATACGCTCATCAGACAAGGAAATATTTTGAAATTAATTTCTTTAGGAAACTCATTCAGTCAAGAAAACATTTGAAAACAAGATTATTCAAATAACGTCACAATTTAGGAATTATCCTTATTGGGAATTAGAAACGATAATGTTATAAATAAGCAATGCTTAACGCTCACACCACAACATAAAATGATTAAACTTTCTTATGGTACAAGATTTATGCTTTAATTTACTTCCTTACCAGCCATAGTTACTTCTATATAGAATAAGTAACTTCCACATTCGTTACAACTATTGCTTTCTTGCATATTCTTCCTGTTTGCAAAATATTTGCAAATAATTGGTGGCATTTTATCCATGTGTTCTGCTCTTTCTTACCTTCACAGAGAGAGAAAAACAAATCTAAGCAGGAGTCGAACTAAGTCTCTCTTTCTCATGTGCCGTATCTATAACCACCGACGCAGTGCTTGAGAAATGCAGAAGCAGATTCATTATTAGTATATAAAAAAAGTACATAGATTAACTTTCCTCATAGAAATTAAGGTTCTTCTGTCTATGTTATCTACAAAAGTATAATGGAATGATACGAAGAGGAGAAATGATCGTGTATACGAAAAAGGTGACAACACAACCACCACAAGAGCTTTCAGAGCCATGAAATTGACAATTTGTACCTGCATGACGGGCTTTAGTAAACGCCCCAACAAAATGGCTAATGCGGCCGTAAACGATGTCATTGCGATGCAATTAAAGGCATCAGAACGAGATCCGCTGGTGGAAAGACACAGCCACTTATGTGAATGAATGACCCAAACGCGACAACGCAATTACAGTTTCTCTTCCCGGCATTGCATTGTCATGATAGCAGCTTCCCCAAGTCCCAAATCCCAAGTCCCACGTCCCAAGTCCCTGGCATCGCCTGCGACTTCCAATGCACCAGGACTCATTTGCTCATCTAACCCTGAACATTAATGTTGTCTATTCCAGGTATTTAGAACTTTTAAGACCGGCTTTATAAAACATTTTTCGGTGCAGAATTTCACGTGCAAATGAAGGCTGAATGCATAAAATTCCATTAGCGTAGTCATCCTCTTCAACAGCTGAGAGGAGGGAACGTCAAAAGGACTTATTTCTTAAATTGTTGTTCTCTACAACCAAGACTGTCATATGCACACGAGGGTGACCAGATTTTGAACATTGAATTAGGGGACACCTAAATTGGGGAGGTAGTTGAGCAATATATATATATATATATATAGATATATATATATATATATATATATATATATATGTATGTATATATATATATATATATATATATATATATATATATATATATATATATATATATATATATATATATCATCGGAGGGTGGAGAGATACCAAAATCCTTTAAAGTTATTTATTTTGCTGACGTTTCAGGACCATGTGTCCCATTTTCGAAGCTAAAAAATTAAAAGAATAACAGAATTAAAATGAGACTCAGATTAAAACATGATAAAAAGTTATTTCTTAACAAAATGCAAATTAGGTACAAGAGAAGGAAACAGTGATTACCAAGTAGTGCTGAGGCAAAAGCTGAGTGACTATCAGTGTCCGTTTTGGTGCCGACGGAAACTCAAGAGAGGTACAGAGGAGTTGACGTGGACTGAGTATTTAGTTGGGGAACCAGTTGTTTGATAAAAAGAGATTCGAGCATTGCCAATTGGTGTTTGTTTGGAGCTTTGCCTATGATTTTGAAATCCTTGTAATTTATAATGTATTTGCATTTTTTCCCATGATCTCTAATACAGGAAAATTCGGGGTTTGATAGTTTGACACCTGTACGATAGCTAACGCTACGATGGGAATCTAATCTTACCTTTAACAACCTCTGGGTGGAGCCCACGTACTTTCCCAGGTCACATTTGGGGCAATTAAACAAATATATGGCTCTCGAGGTCATCAAAGGAAGCAGACTCTCTTTATATTTAAACAAGGACTTGATGGTCATTGGGTTACAAGGGATCAATTTTAAGTTGACTGCCGGTAAGTATTTGCTTACAATAAATCTCAGTTCTTGATAAAAATGGCTATCAGAGATTAGGGGGACACTAGCGTACAGGTGTAGTTTTGGTACCGTTGGCAGTTCAGACTTTGGGTGGAAGATATTATTAAGAAATTTTCGCAATTGTTTGTAAAAGAGTTCTGATGGAAAACAGTTATTTACAAAGTATGATGGAGAAAAACGTAATTTCTTCATGAAACGTATTCCACCGGATGTTAAAGTAAACGCTCTGTGAAGAGAGTAGACAGGGAATTTAACTTGAAATTAAAAAAGCAGTGGCTATAAAAGTTAGAACCCAGACCAGTAAACGTTCTCTTTCTAAAAACAGTGATATTAAAATGTTAGTCAAGTCTAAAAACCAACACATCAAGGAAGGGCAGTTTATTTTCATTTTCATATTCAATTGTGAACTTGATATTTGAATGCATTTCATTGGCAAGTTCGAAGAATTCGTCTGCCTGATCTTTATTTCTAAATAAGAGGAATGTGTCGTCAACATATCTGCTATAAAATAGAGGGTGACAAATCAGAGGGCAGCCGTCCAGCAACTGCTCCTCCAGGGAGCACATGAAAATATTAGCAAAAGTGGGGCCTATAGGAGATCCCATGGCCATACCATCGACTTGTACGTATGCTTTTCCATTAAAAATGAGGGCAATGTCCAGCACCGCCAACTGAAGTAACCTTTTAAAATCTGTGATATTAACATTATTAAAAAGAACATCTGGGTTTGGAAAAATTCGATTTAAAATAATTTCAATTGTTTCTTCCACTGGGATATTAGTAAAAAGTGACTCGACATCCAGACTAGTCATAAAAAGGTCCGAGTCTTGTGGTAAAATCCTTTCTTTAAAGTTTACCACAGGAACACCAATTGGCAATACTCGAATCTCTTTTTATCAAACAACTGGTTCCCCAACTAAATACTCAGTCCACGTCAACTCCTCTGTACCTCTCTTGAGTTTCCGTCGGCACCAAAACGGACCCTGACAGTCACTCAGCTTTTGCCTTTAGCACTACTTGGTAAGTCACTGTTTCCTTCTCTTGTACCTAATTTGCATTTTGTTAAGAAATAACTTTTTATCATGTTTTAATCTGAGTCTCATTTTAATTCTGTTATTCTTTTAATTTTTTAGCTTCGAAAATGGGACACATGGTCCTGAAACGTCAGCAAAATAAATAACTTTAAAGGATTTTGGTATCTCTCCACCCTCCGATGATGCTTATCTGGTTTCAAGCAGCCGCCTTCAACTTTGTAGTACTATATATATATATATATATATCTATATATATATAATATATATATATATATATATATATATATATATATATATATGTATATGTATGTATATATATATATATATATATATATATATATATACATATATATATATATATATATATATATATATATATATATATATATATATATATATATTATATATATATGTATATTTATTGTGACGAAGTGCCAAGTATCTGGTTACTGCACTTACCATTCATTTATTGTTACCTCACTAAAGCCAGACACCTGAACCCTCATCACAGGTACTAATCGACTGAATACTCTAAAGGCAGCAGTGATCCCTTAACAACTTACCAGTATTGCAGAAAAATCAGACTAAGTTCCAAAATCAAAAAAAGGTGTGTGAGGTAATCTTGCAAGTAATTAAATTAATCAAAGGGCACCACTCCATCAACAACTTTAAAAGTCTAAGTATTTCCCTGATTTCAGAAGTCTAAGTACTTCCCTGGTTCTAAGTCACTTCAAGTTAATTGAAGGAAAACAGATTAATCACCACTCTATGTTTCTACCTACATCAATATAATCAAATGCAAAAATACTGGTCAGAAATGAAAACAATTATAAAAATTTTAAATACAAATATTTATTATTAAATTCTAAATTTATAAGGGAAATTCACAATATCAGGGAAAATTACTGTTACCTAAAAACAAAGTAAAGTTTAATTAATTCTTGCATCAATTAAGAAAAATTAAATCAAAATTAATTTTTCACAAAATTCAAGAAAATTAATTCAATCAAAATTTGAAAATGTTAGGTAATAATTGAAATTTGAAAGTTTAGGAAAAAATTCACAAGTGCTAAACAATAATAAAAGTTGAAAAGAATTCTAAGTAAATGCAAATTAATTCACAAGTGTTAAATTTAATTAAATGTGCAATTGTAAGTGTTTACATAATAAAAATATGGAATGTTAGTCCATATATATAAAAGACTAAAACTAAAGAGGTCAACCAGATTGCTTGCAGGAATGTGATCAGACTAGAGACGCTAAAGATGACGTATACAATAAAAGTAGGCTAAGATAACATGCCGTCACCTGTAGTCATTCATTTGTTTATAAACTCTAGTCAAAGCTCCCTGCTTGAGACAACTACCGCGACCTATAATTCAAACGGCCTACGTGATCTGTAGCGTGTTTCATTTTGATTGTGTGTTCGTATGTAACTATGTCATCTGATTGTATGTTCATATGTTCGAGCTACTATCTGCTTCCTTCATAACTTGTAACAGAGATGGTAGACGGGGAGAAGAGAGTTAGCTATCGTCATTAGAAGACCTGTACCTCTTTACCTAAGCTTTATCATGTAGAGAGAATAGAATTAGCCATCATCATTGGCAGAAGCGATCAAGCTATCGTCATTAGAAGACTTGTACAATCATACCTGATCTTCACCATGTAAACTCAGAAGAATATATATATTTTTATACTTCGTGTTTTTCTACAAGAACCTCCTCACCGAATCATCTGAGTTTAACACATCGTCGTCATAAACAAGAAGATAATCCCGACTTCGTAAGTGATCTACAAACCCCAGGACACTCCATGAATATGGAAGTGCAATACCAACCGACTTAGCGTAAGATTATCGCAAGTCTAACATTACCTCATAGGGCGCCTTATTATACAAGGCACCAGCCCTAAAACAATGATTAAGCAATGAAAATAACTATGTCAATTAAATTGTGAATGCAATGAAAATACAGAAAAATTTGGACAATACCAAAAATTGCAAAAAGTATCAATCACACAGAATATAGAATAAAAAGGCACACTTCAATAAGAAAATGGACAAATGCACAAACCATAAAAATCACCTCAAATGAATCAACACAAAACACAAAAATTTGCAATGTGTAAAGGTGTAAATCTTTTCACTCAAAACCATCATAACCATCAATATTAGCTTTTACCAAACCTTTGTAACCATCAGTTATTAGTTTTTACCTAACCACTGCTCCTATCAGTTATTAGTTGCAACTAATAAAGATATAACACACTTTACCTTTTTGGTATACCAATTTATTTCTATCTTGCTACAGCTTGTTTCACACTTTCACAAAACCAGGCGCCGTTACAACAACAATGTTTGTTCAGATTCCACAAAAAAAAACAACTATATAACTAAATAAACTCTAAGAAATATCAAATCTGAAATTTACAAGTTATGAGTGACCATTCAATAAGTACGAAATCGTTTACGTTACTTTAAAATCAAAATGCCATGTGATGGAGAGAAGAGAGAGAGAGAGAGAGAGAGATCTGAACACCTCGAGTATATAAGATACAATGAAATTCTTCTCCCTTACGGAAGCTGGACTGGAGATGACACAAAACGTTTTGGGCAACAATTCTTTCTAGAAGCTTCGAAATCTTACGCAACTTTGTATACAAAATGTGTAATCTGTACGTGGCTTTGACAAAGACATATGCGTATGAGTCCAGTCTGTTCAAAAAAGACACGTACTCGACTCAATCGACCGAAGCAGAAGTCCCTTATCACACATGATGACAGAATCCCAAAACACAATGAAGACTCGAGGTCCCTAATCAAACGTGTTGACAGATTAGGAAAAACAACTCTAGCTTTGAATGTACAAAGATATTCTCTCTCTTTCTACATTCTACGTTATATAATGATATATATATATATATATATATATATATATATATATATATATATATATATATATATAAATTCTTTCTATATTATGTTATGGGAAATCTGAACACACATTTAAAATTCCTATCTCTAGGTATCTAGGAATCTGATAAAATGTTGCACAATTCTACATAACATTTTATACAGTCAAATAGGGGATATATGCATTTTGAAAGTAGCAGCATATAATAATAATATATATATATATATATATATATATATATATATATATATATATGTATATATATGATGTATATCTGTATATATATATATATATATATATATATATATATAATATATATTAGATATATATATATATATGATATAGATATGGATGTATATGATGAATTCTATATATATACCAGATATATATATATATATTATATATATAGATATATAGATATATATATATAGATATATATATAGTATATACATATATATAGATATATATATATACAC
>NC_061100.1:59519357-59521857 GCF_015104395.2 Macrobrachium nipponense
AGACGTTACATGAGTGATGACGAAGATAGTGATGTCAATGAAGAGAATATAGAGAAAACTGAAGACTAGTATTTACTCCTACATATTGCGCATATTAAACTTTCCCAAATCAAAAGATAATATAGCATTTCAAAGCATATTTTGCATTATTTATTGAAAATTGTACAGTAGACGTAGTTGAATAATGAAATTATTTTTTTCATTGCTTTGTAATTTGATTCTTTGCCCAAATGTCGGGTAATATGATTCATTTTTCTGGGTTTAGGTATTACTTGAATTTTGCCTGAAATGAATAGTCTATGAGATATTCATTGCTAAAGGTTAATCAGTAATATGTGGAAAACCTATTATTGGTAATTTTGAAGCAATTATAAGGATGCAATGAGAATTTTCATATTGAATATAAACATTCTGGCACAGGTTATTCGTTTCTTTGTGAATCCTAACAGAATATACCTCTAATAATAGTAATTTATCAAAGTAATGATTATAAGACCAATATTTACATACTACGGCATCCATACAAGCGGCCATCTTGAATATCTAAAACCTCTCAAGGTTGCTAGTGTGACATCATTCAGATCTGAAATCAGCACCCTCTAAATAGGGGGAATCGGTCAAAAAACATTGGGCAAACCTTGCAACAAGGTTCGGGCTTCAGTACGTAGATTATTGGAACGGGGATGAAAATAGTTTTTTTTTTTTTTTTTTTTTTTACATACAAACCACTTAACTGCGTTTACACTAGATTCTTCTTAAAAGAACATGTCCTATTGCTCATAGGATTTGAATTTCTTCAGACCAACGTAATTTGGTCCGGAGTTCATTGTTTCACGAAAAAAAGAAGAATGCTTATTTACTTTTGAAAAGAGCCATTTAATTTTTTAGAATAATTTAAAGGTTATCACCAAGACCTAATAATTCTATGAAAGTTTTCCTTCTCTACCTATACTATAATACAACTCAAGTGTAGATTTTTCGATATTTTAAATCTGTTAAAGCAAGTAAATGAACATAATCGTCGTCATCACTGGAAGATCATAGTTAAACATAAATACCCAGACCACAAGATGCTAGTATAAACTAGAAAATAGAAAAGAAAATTAACTACAAGGATGACATTTCAGAAATAATGCCACGCTGTCTTTGATACTTCCATCCACGTTAATGTCGAAAATGTCATCGGAAAATGTAATGAACAGATCAGCATTGCCTTCACCAGTCTACAGATAAGTTAATGTCTAATGTACACACGATATTCTTTCATAAAACATAAATAAGATATATACATACTGCTATGCAAAAAGAAAAAGCACTAATCAAATATTCAGCATTTGCTTTCGCTTTCCCCTCGGGATGATAAATAGGGCATTAAAAGTCTAATATTCAGCCGAAATAAAAGAGAAACATACGCATAAAAATAAGGAAAACGCCGCACCGGTTTTGTACAGCCCATTCTGTATTCAGATGTTGAGGTACAGCCTTTTCATCGTAAAAGGGAAGAGGTGTATTGACTACGGGAACTCTCTGGGCTTAGTGCCAACATTCCAGGGGATTGGCTGGCACTCGGGTGAGCTAAGCCCTGATGGAGTCAAGAGAAGATGACGCCACTCCGTGGGTGCTAGCAACAACAACGCTCTCTGACTAAAAACATCAGACACAGAGAGCAAAATAGACGATGAGAAATGAAGTGCCGAAGAAAGAAGAGAATGACGACGTTGTATCTGAAGAAGGGTGACGAAATTGCGGACGGTTACGACAAAATGAAATACTGTAAGTAATGAATTTTAAAGAAATATTCATATTTCTTCTGCGATATTAAACAGCCTTCCTTCTCATTCCATGCGTTGACTATGTGCAATATGTGCAATGGCAGTGAATTATATACATTATTCATTCTTATTGCAAATACATTCTAGTGTAGATGAGTTCGCTAGATGTTCAAATTGTGCCAAAACACAAGGCCCTGAACTGAACTTTAAACCGAAAAATAGAAATAATGGATATATATATACTATATATTATCTATATATATATATATATATATATATATATATATCATATATATATATATATCTATATATATATATCATAATATATATATATATATATATATATATATACTATAATATATATATTTCAGGATGTCGTGAAATAGAAATGGAAGCGCGTGTTCCAAGAAGAAAGTTCATTATCATTCTTTTTCATCTTTTATCCTGAAATTCTTCTCATACATCATAAGTGTTATCTTAACATTCACCATTTTAAATATGATTTCCAGTACAAAAGAGGCTTCATTCGCTGATACCCTTAAGAAATAAAGCGACGTTGAAAAACATCTTTCTCATTTAAGCTTCTTACTCTTTCAAAAACATATAGTCTTAGACGGTAGTTATATATATAAAAAAACACACACACACAAACAGCAATTAACGATATGTTTCAGGTTGTTTCAGACAATGTCCATTATCACACATAGCATTCATTTAAATATATATAT
>NC_061100.1:59526857-59536857 GCF_015104395.2 Macrobrachium nipponense
TATGAAAAAACTTTTTCCTTACGTTCGTGCGATAACTCTTCCGATAAATTTTTTCGTGCGATTGTCCTAATGTTTGCACCCTTTTAAATTTGCCGTTAAACTAAAGTTTTTATATATGGAAATGTGTGCAATTTCATGCACAATACAACAAAAAACAACCCATGGTTGTAGCTTTTATCAGTTTTGAAATATTTTCATATAAATAACGTTAAGTGCAAAAATTTCAACTTTCGATCAACTTTGACTCTACCGAAATGGTCGAAAAACGCAATTTTAAGCTAAAAATCTTATATTCTAGTAATATTCAATCATTTACCTTCATTTTGCAACGACTTGGAAGTCTCTAGCACAATATTTCGATTTATGGTGAATTTATGAAAAAAAAAACATTACGTTCGCGCGGTAACTTCCGAAAAAATCAGAATTTTTTTGTGCGATTGTCGAAATGTTTGCACCATTTAAAATTAGCTGTTTACATAAAGTTTTTTATATATGAAAATGTGCGTAATTTCATGTAGAATACAACTAAAAATGATATTGAAGGTTGTAGCTTTTCTCTTTTTCGAAATATTTGCATATAAATCACGATAAATAGAAAAAAACCAGGTTCGGTCAAATTTGACTCTACCGAAATAGTTGAAAAACGCAATTGTAAGCTAAAACTCTTACGGCCTAGTAATATTCTGTCATTTTTCTTCATTTTGAAACAAATTTGAAGTCTCTAAAACAATATTGTGATTTATGGTGAATTTTTGAAAAATATATTTACCTTCACTCCGCGCGCCGATTCGCGGCCGCAAGTCTCCGAAATACGTACATGGCATTATCCTAATATTTGTTCCTTTTCATATTAGCCTTTTTATAGAGTTTCATATATCAAAATGTGCGCAAATTCATGAAGAATACAATAAAAAATAATTGAAGGTTGTAGCTTTTTCCATCTTCGAAATATGTCCATATAAAAAAAATATATATATTAAAATTTCGACATTCGGTCAAATTTAACTCGTCCGAAATGATCGAAATCTGCAATTCTAATCTAAAACTCTTGACAGTATCGTAATATTCAATCATTTGTCTTAATTTTGAAACAAATTGGAAGTCTCTAGAACATTATTTAGAATTACGGTGAATTTTGAAAAATAACATTTTTTTACGTCCGCTCGTTACGAATTCGTACATCATTTTGTGATAATATTTTTCCGGTGTTGCTTTTATTGTTTTACAATGTATTATATATCAAAATAATTGCAATTTAGTGTACAATACAACGCAAAAAAAGTAACTGGTTAGCTTTGACCGTTTTCTGCACAGCGTGATTTGAATACAATTATGTATGAATTTTTTTTTTCGCTACCATATATCGCATTATTTACATATGATAATGATATTATTTTCATTTCTGATGGTTGCATTCTAAACTTCAGGCAATGACAAAAAAAGGAGCAAAAAATGAACTCTTAATCTTCAAAAGTACGCGCGCTGTAATTTTTTGAAAAAATTATTTTTTCCACTTCCGCGCTCACTCCAAACCAGGCCCGGCATACGGGAGACGTTTTGATTTTTAGGGCTCCGGCGTAAGAGGGTTAAACATACAGATGAAAGGAAATATCTTTAAGGTAACTAATTTGTAATTAAGTCGGTGATTTTATCTTTAGAGTCATTCTAAAACTTTTGACTTACACAGGGGTTCAAAAAATACAAGGTCAGAGCTAAGGTTAAGATTACAATTGCAGATTCTAAAAGATTTTGTGAAAAGACATCTTTTGATCTAGCGAATAATGAACTGCCATTCCAATTTATCCCCTAACCATTTTGACTTAAATTAATGAATATTGCATTGGATGTTTGCCCAGTTTTGACAGAATACTTATGCTAGTTAATTCTTACCTCTAAGTATTTGCTAGATTAGCCAATATAAAAGGAGGGGCAGTCCAAACATGGAATCTTATAAATATCACGTTGTTGCTTTCCTAAAGGACATTTTTTATTAGCATTCCTTTTACTGTGTTATTATTATAGAAGAAAAAAGGTTGACCTTAAAAAGATTTTAACGATGATTTTATGGTTTCTAAACCGTCAGAATAATGCAAGCAAAAAATGTTCTTAGAAATTTCTAACTCCATGTTACTTTTACTATAAAACTTTTTGTGGATTTTATTTTAGCAAATATCTTTTGTATGTGAATGATGATATAAATATGTCCCTATTTTTCTTATGTAGTCGATTTCTTGATCCAAAAATTTGGGACTGACAATGCTCAGTGCTCACAAAAACATAGAAGAAAAACTTGATGCTTTGATATTAAGATGGTGGCCTAAATAAAAATAGACATAAGTTGTTGGTTGGTTTCCTATAAATACTGAATTTGCATTGAAGTGGTTCGCTATATATTAAAACATCTAAGAAAGGGAAGCAATTGTCTTTTTCCAATTCTAAGGTAAACTTTAATTGGTGGTACCTGGTTATTCAAATTAGAGAGTGAATCATTTACAGCAATACCAGAAGGCAAGACAGCTAAAATATCGTCAACACATCTATACCACTTTAAAGGAATATAAATGATATTAGGTAAATATGGTTTGTCAAAGAATTCCATTTACAAGTGTGAAGGGACTACGTTGTTTCACTTTCATTCGCGGGTTTTGCCTTTATTTATACATTCATCACGTTCCAGATTTTCGTGATTCAGTTATACAGACAGACAGACACACAGATATGTGTATATATATTATCTATATATATATATATATATATATATTATATATACGACTAATTATCACGTCACCGTGATTCATATAAATTATTCAAGCTACAAATGTCCTTTAATATCTAATTCGCTCTACCTCGGAATTGATATATTTTCATATATGTAAACTGAAGGGGAATTTTTTTTTTAGTTTTATAATAATTTTGTCCTCTCGTGGGTTGTTTTTTGTTTGTTTGTATGGTGCTTTTACGTTGCATGGAACCAGTGGTTATTCAGCAAAAGGACCAACAGCTTTTCGTGACTTCCGAACCACGTCGAGAGTGAACTTCTATCACCAGAAATACACATCTCTGACCCTCAATGGAATGTCCGAGAATTGAACTCGCGGCCACCGATGTGGCAGGCCAAGACCAAACCGACCATGCCACTGAGGCGCTCTCTCGTGGGTTGGGACCACCGTCCAGCAGACAGATATATATATATATATATATATATATATATAATATATATATATATATATATATATATATAAGCAAATCCCACAGGAAAATGATAGTCAGAAATCCAAGCGCTTTCGTCTTTACTCAGACATTGTCAAGGAGCTAATGAAGTACAATTGGAGAGAAAGGTCTCAGGTACAAAACAAGATCAAGAATACCAGATGGTTAATTGTCAAAAGGGTAACAATTAAAAGAGATAGTCCAGGTTTATCGGATATCACACGGTCACAAACTTAAACAGATTTGACCCTAACTGAAATTACAAAGTATCTTTACAGTCTAAAACATGTAAAAACTGAATATATTAATTTTGTTCCTTATATTTATCTACAACTTTTTTCATTATGAAAGCATCAAGTTTAAATAAACCAAGACTTAAATTTAGAACATTTCTATTATTTGACTTGATAAAACAAGATTCAATGATATTCCTTTTAACTGTGTCATTACATGGGACTAAGGCTCTTGCTTGACTCCAGTTAATAGGATGGTCTAAATCTCTCATATGTACAAATAATGCATTCGATATTTGCCCAGTTCTCACAGAATACTGATGTTGTTTGAGACGTTGTGAAAGAGATTTGCCGGTCTGTCCGTAATAGACTTTATCACACTTTTTGCAAGGAATTTCATATATGCAGCCTGGAAGATCTTTAGGAGAATTTTTGATTACTAAACTCTTGAGATTAATATTACTGAAAACAACATTTATGTTAAAAAGCTTTAAAATTCTAGGAATATCTAAAAACCATTCATCATAGGGTAATTCTAGAATGTTATGCTTACTAAATTCAAGTTTGTCATTAGTTGAATAAAATGTTTTTCTAGCTCTTTTCCATGCCACATCTACAAAGGTCCTTGGGTATTTGAGTTTCATTGCAATATCATAAGTAGTTTTAATTTCAGCGTCAATAAACTGCGGGCTACAGACACGTAAAGCCCTTAGAAACATCCCAGAAAAAACAGAGAATTTAACATTTTGATGGTGATTGGAGTAGTAATGAACAAAAGAGGCAATATTGGTTGATTTTCGAAAGACTGAAAAGGTGAAATTTCTATCATTTCTATGGACAGTTACATCAAGAAAATTCAAATTACAATTTCTTTCTTCCTCTACAATAAATTTTATAGAAGGGACTAAATTATTGAGATTATTAAAGAATTCCTGGAGATTTTCGTGAACAAATATATATAGATATATATATATATATATATATATATATATATATATATATGTGTGTGTGTGTGTGTGTGTGTGTGTGTGTGTGCGTGTGTGTGTATATATATATATATAAAACTGATTCACGAAGATATGGAACGTGATGAATTATTAAATAAAAGCAAATTTCACTTTTCCTTCGATGCATTTGCCTTTATTTATTGCTCACTCCACTCCGTCTCTAATTCTATAAAACCTGACATCTAGAGTCGATAATATGTTCCCTCTCTCTCTCTCTCTCTCTCTCTCTCTCTCTCTCTCTCTCTCTGTTAAACCAAGTCATACTTATGATTTTCATTCTACTGAACAAGAAATATATATATAAAACATCATCTTTATAAGTGCATCTGATTGCATAGACAAACATTTTACCGAAAATAAAACTTTTATTTATTCATTTATTTATTTATTTACTTATTTGCTCTAGCTCTCTTTCACTTGGCGTACGAACCTTAAAAGTTCCTCCATCTAATCTCATCTATATGTGGAATGAAACCCAAACGTAAAAGCTTAGGCGATGAAGTCTAGAACAGCCATTAGCTGCCGCCCCCTGCTAATTATCAACCACAGACTTCAGCCATAAGCGTCACTACCTCTTAATAAATGCAGCTGGATCTTGTGTCTACTGGACTAGAAACGAACTGGTGGCTGTTTATCTCATCTTCCGGCCCATTTCACTCAACAAGTTGTAGTGTTATGTTGACAAACACTTGGCAGAGACTTTTCATAAAGATATGAAAGGCGGTTGGAAGGCATTTAGGCGGTGTTCATTTCGCTAGAGAACTTCCTCTCGTCGTCAGTCTTTTCCGGAGCTCTGGTTTCTCCCTCAAGTAGACAGCCTTTAACTGCACCATGAGATGCCTCTCTCTCTCTCTCTGTCTCTGTCTCTGTCTCTCTCTCTCTCTCACACAAACACACACAAATTCACCTTTTCCTGGAGAGGGGATGATATGATTCTGACTTCAGAGGGTGTTAGACTTCCGGTTCTAAGAAAGCATTTTTTTTGGGATGGGGTTCATCACCCATTGCCTTTCTCTACCTGGTTATAATAAAAGAAAATCGTCAAAATACAACAATCTTCGTAGGCCAAAAGGGGCACATTCTTTTTTCAGAAAACAGGATAGCTTGAAATTCACGTCTGGTCTCTGTTTGGTGAGGTGCGGTCGTTAAGCGATGAGCTAAAGGACATTCGGGAAAGTAAGAGGCAAAGGAAGAAAGAGTAAGCGAGGGACACGCAGCGACAAAAGCCATCACCATCACCACCACCACATAACCAATCGGTAACTCATGATTCCAGCAGAGAGCATCATAATTTGCTGATTATTCTATTCTGCCCTTCTTTTCCTCTTTACGACTCCATAACGAAACCGTTGGTTGTCGAATAAAGTGGGAAATAACTGCTGAAATGGAGAGGGGTTTTGCATGAGAGAAATGGAAAGGGGTTTTGCAACGTTCGATAAAATTATCACTGATGCTGTTGTTATTGTTCGCCTGCAAGAACAGCAAAAACATTGCAACAAATGCAATAATCACTGTCAGAGGAAAATATATTTCTTCAAGGTCATCTACTTAGTTTAACTGTTTAGACTCATCCTAATGCAGATGAATCATATCTCAAGGTAACTTCAGTCCAATCTGTTAAAAACCAGATTTCTCCTTCTGTATTGAAATATCAAGTAATTTCGAAGATGTTCTAGACTAATTATTTAGTACGCGCGGTCAAATGTTACAGCTTTGACATGGTAAAAAAAAACTTTACTTTTGATAAAAAAAGAAAAAGATGGTGACTAGCACATGAAGATGCTCTTCTGTCTTCGCTTTTTAAATCAGAATCTTAGGAAAAGATTGCACAAATAAATATACTGAACTGGAGGTTTCTAAAATCCTCGCATAAAAACCCTGTCAGGAGGGTATTGTCAATCGGATTTCGCGGACGATTTAACACTCGGACTCATTCTCAAGGAATTGTTACGGCGGATGCCCCCACCAGACTCGTCTCACGTGGGAGTTAACGAGGATCAAAATCAACAATGGACTGACCCCCTTCCATCATAGGACACCCGCAGTCTCCAATAGCACCAACGCCGACAAGCCACATCGGCGAATTCCATATGAGAAACTTATCACTTCCCAACTTTCTGTTCTCCACTGAATATGATTAAACTGTTAATTGAAATTTATGGTTTTGTCGTGTAAATAATAATTATATGAACACTTTTAGTTTTCACACAGACACACACACACACACACACACATATATATATATATATATATAGATATATATATATATATATATATATAGTATAGTATATATATATATATATATATATATTATATATATATATATATATATATATATATATATATATATATATATATATATATATATATATATATGAGGTTCTAGTCCACAGGGCTTTTCTTTTTCCTCTATGGACTACAACGTCATATATCTATTTTCGTGAAAAAGGAAGACAAACACATCATATATATATATATATATATATATATATATATATATATATATATATATATATATAATATATATAGAGAGAGAGAGAGAGAGAGAGAGAGAGAGAGAGAGAGAGAGAGAGAGTATGCCCAAATATATATAATTTTACTAAAACAATAGAAAAAATAAACTATTCTGCTCTGCGTTAAAGCATTCATAAAGAACTTCACAAAGAAAAATAAGTAAAAGAAATAATCGAACAGATGCAATTTTCCTACTGACGCTGAAGCAACGAGCACTTGGGGAGGTTTCGAAAGAACTGTGTAATTGCAATGTTTTTTCAACACAAACTTCAACTAATTATTTGTTTTATCATGACTTGTCCCTAAACTTGTGAACTGAGGAGAATGTAAACCAATCTAATTAGAGCCTAACATTCCTCATTAAACACAAAATTACCTTAAATTCGACTCCACTTGCACACTGCCGAACCAGAAGCCTTTTCACATGACTTCAAATAATTTGACTTCAAAGATGACTTGTTAGAGTAATTTATTTCAAGAGTCCATTTCTTTCTTTGAATAGAATATGAGAAGCTACCTTGAGATATGATTCATCCGCAATAGGAAAAGTACAAACAGTAAAACTAGGGAGATGGCCTTCTTGAAGAAATTTATTTTCCTCTGACAGTGATTATCGCGATTGTTGCAATGTTTTTGTTGTTCTTGCAGGTGAACAATAACAGCAACAACAGTGATAATCTTATAGAATGTCGATAAAGATCTGTCATGCAAAACCTTTTTCCGTTGCAGCAGTTTATTTCCTCCTTTATTTCAGATTTCCCGAGAAAAAGTGATGATGCTTTATTATTTGAACGAAACTCATACTCATACATACATACATACATACATATATATATATATATATACTGATATATATATATATATCTATATATATATATATATATATATATGCACGCATTAACTTATGCTGCCTTTAATGTCAATTTCGCGCTACCTCAGTATTAATATATTTTCATATAACTGAAGGGGAATTTTTAGTTGATAACAATTTCGTCGGCTTCCGGGCGTGAGCCTTGGAACCAAGAAATCAGGAAGTACAGTGAAGCGCCTTTAACCACACAGCTACCACGAGAGGATATAAGCTAAGCCGCCTCTCACCTACAAATCTCTGTCGCGCTCAGGTATTCGTTGTTTTGGAGTCGGCATCAACCCTCCTCCTCGACCTAGACAACTGTGTAGAGCTTTTGTCGCACGTAGCCAATTTATGAATCTGATCACATCACCATGTTACATATATATACATTAAGCTACAAATGTTCTTTAATATCTAATTCGCTCTACCTCAGAATTAATATATTTTCATATATATAAAATGAAAATATATTGATTCTGAGGTAGAGCTAAGTAGATATTAGGACATTTGTAGCTTAATTTGTATATATGAATCACGGTGATGTGATCAACTCACACACACACACACACAACACACACACACATATATATATATACATATATATATATATATATATATATATATATATATATATATATATATATATATATATATATATATATATATATATATATATATTAGAGGCCCCCTCCTCAGCCTAAACTAAAATTGATATGGACAAAAATAAATGTAATTCAGAACAGGTATATATTTAAGTTTCTCTCTGAGTATTTAATATTTTGTGTGGCTTCCATCCGCCTGTACCACAGCCTGCATTCTTGAGGGGTATGATTTCAGCAAACCACAAAAAAGCTGAGACTCAAACTCCATTTCCCTGAGCACTTTGGTCACCTCTCTTCGCATGTCGTCGAGGCTTGGTATATCATCATAGTTCACTGTGTGCGGTTCAACACGATCCTTTAAGATACTACCAATATTTTTACACACATTAAGGTCATGGGAGCTACCTGGAAATTTACTGCCTTATCATGCAAAAATCAACAGATCACACATTTTCAGGATCTTTGAGGAAAGGAAATACTCCACCAGGAAGCAAAGTTTCTCTGAAGTATTCACCATTCCATGACTCCTTTTTCTTTGATAATCCACATTAACCGTTTGGCTGTGAAACAGAGAAAAATGCCCAAACATTCAGGAAATTTCGCAACTTGGCGATAGCACACGCCATCTCTGATATCATCCAACTTTGCAGCCAAAATGATGTCATTTTTATGATTTGGCTTCCTGACTGTGTAAATGAAGAATTCATCTGATGCGGCAACATGGAGAAAGTCAGCTTCATCCCAATCTTTAAGAAATTAACCACAAAACCATGCATGGTCTCCTTTCTGTTGCTGAGTGATGCTGGGCTTGCTGATAACATGAAATGGCTTGAGGCCAGATTTTTTCAACTCATGATATACAGCACTATAACTTCTCTATTTTCCCCTTTTCTAGTTCAAGTGCCAATTTATGTAAAGACTTCATTGGTCTACCCACTGCCTCAGTTATAATGTCTTTTGACTCCTGAGAAAGGACTTCAGGCCTTCCAAGATTCTCACTCTTTTCGCAATGACAATCGTATGATTTTTGTTCCCGTTTCTTTTAGCAAAGGATTAATCTCTTTTAAAGCATTTAGCTATCCAAGAACGTGAAATGAAGGATGCGCTAGCATCCCTGGCCTCTCTGAAGGTTATAGCCCAGATTTAATCATTCCATCTGATTTCCTCTGAGTCGTTAGCCATGGCTGTATCTAACTCCATCACTCAGTCTGAAAATACAATCAATGTTAAATGAAAAATCGCTTAATAGAAACTTAAGATAATGCACTTAGAGATAGGCTTTAGCAGAAAACTTCATAACTTTCCATTTGTTCTGTGGAGGGGTCCTCTAAATTCGAAACACCCACACACAAGGGTCATTCAAGTAGTGACGCATAACAGTTTTTTCTCGGCCAATTTTCATTCAAGAAATTTCAAATTTTGTGTGTAACATCCTTAAATATTTCCATGTTATGTTATGTAATTTCATTAATTTCCGATATATAGCTGTGGTATATTAACTAGCAAAACAGGCTATGAAACTGAGGTAAATTTCAAACAAAGGGCAGGGATAGAATACCTTTGAAGGCAAAGTAAACCATT
>NC_061100.1:59541857-59556857 GCF_015104395.2 Macrobrachium nipponense
TGTTCCGTGGAGGAGGGACACAATTTCTTCCCTCCAAATGGAAACCCTTTAGTCCTGACACTGATCGCAGCCTCAAATACAGGAACAATTCAAAAGAGGTCAATGGGTTAGTCCAGGTTCATAAACAAATAGAGCATTATTTTGTATAATAGAAAGAATTTGCGTTTTTCAACTCATTTCACGGTATGCCTTTCTCTCTACGTATGATAGATTTGAAAATTAATGCTAGTCAATCATCTGTATATGGAAACGTTTTGTTTTTTATTCCGCAAATGTAGATACAATGGCAAACCAAAACTAAAATGACTCATCAATGCCAATTTCATAGCACCAATTTTATTCAGAGTAAAGAAAATAGCAAAACAAGAACTGACTTGAAGATTACTGCGTAAATAGAAGAGCGTATATATAGGATG
Source organism: Macrobrachium nipponense (assembly GCF_015104395.2). NCBI lineage: Eukaryota > Metazoa > Arthropoda > Malacostraca > Decapoda > Palaemonidae > Macrobrachium > Macrobrachium nipponense. The sequence goes on from NC_061100.1 coordinate 59,542,274, forward strand.
ATACCCAGAATGTAATTTTAATACCATGAGTGATATTCAGTATTTTTGCTAACAGCCGTCAAGTGCAGAAAGAAAGTATCTTTAAAAGAAATTATAGTATATTTCAGCCTCGTTATTTACGAGTTGGAGAGTATGATTTTTTTTCCTTCATAGTAGTTAATGGACCCCCAGTGAACCGAAACCTACGATATTTCATGTTTATCAGGCAGTTCTGAGATCTCTGTAATTTTTCGTTTTTGTTTGTGGCACGAACATTGGAATGAAAAATCAATCATGCAGTATGCAGATGATGCTACTCGTCAGGTGCGATTATTTGCCTCAACCTGCCTGGAAATGTAATGGGGTTTTGTTTTAACGGAGATCCTGGAGAAAGTACTTATTGCATAGCGACATAACCCTTATTCTACCGGGGTGAAATGATGTTACACTGATTTTTTTCAGAGAGCTTTCGTTCTTCTTTCCTTAATGCTTGACTTTGGAACAATCTGCCAATCACAAGGAGGTATATGATTTTAGGTTTTAAAGGTGCTACTATACTAGTAGTTATGCAAATCACTCGTTTTCTTTCCTGCTTGCGTTTTTCTAGTCATTTTTAATTTCATCCACAGCAAATTATTTTGGTATCTTTCCTTTGTTCTCTCGTCTTTCAAAGTGGAATATTTTACTCTAGGGACTTTTCCATTTCAGTTCGGCAGTATCTTCCGTTTACCAGAAGAACGTAATCGCATCAATAAGAATACCGAATAAATATTTTCTAAAAATAAAACTATGCACTAACATAATCACTAACTTCATTACGACGATGAAAAAAAATCTCACCTCGCAAAAAAAAAAAAAAAAAAAAAAAAAAAAAAAAAAAAAAAAAAAAAAATCACATACTCGAGGGAAGAAACAAGTTTCGTATCTGAGACGGCGACAACACAATTTGCAAAATTCTTTTTGGAGCAACGCAGCGGTCTTCAAGGGGGTTTAACTAACATAAGAGACAACTTGGAATGAGAAGAATTTTATCTAGGATGGTGGGGACTTGGGGCCTAGGGGGAAGGTTGGTGATTGATAGAATGTGGGTGTAGGGGGTGGGGTGTGGTTTGGTTGAGGGGGGTGGGGCGGGGGGGGGGGGGGGGAGGTGGTGGCGACGGGTTGAACAGACTGGGTATTAAAGCTGTATGAAACTCAGAGAAAGGGAGTGGAATTAAGGAAAAAGGGAGAGTAGGCATAATAGTGTGAATAGGAGGATAAAGTGATAACAACAGTAGCATTTAAGCAAACCTCGAAGAAAATAAAGAGTAAGCGAAGTATTAAAATGAGGTAATATAATACATAGAGAGAGAGAGAGAGAGAGAGGGAGAGAGAGAGAGACTTGTGGGGTGTTGGGGAACAAGAGAGTACTAAGACGAGCAAGATGAGAGGGAAAAAAACAAAAACAAACAAACAAACACCAGTAAAACAAAAAAATGGGAAAAAAGACATTTAGCCGTTGGTTTCCGTCGTCGGCCACCAAGTCGCCAAGTTCTCAGACAAACAGATTTAGATCCAAATCGCCTCCTATCCTTCTCTTCCTCTCAACTGGTCTCGTTCCCCACATCGGGCTCCCCATAACCCCATATACCTAAGCGTCACAAGCAAAATTTTCTAAATGCTTTTCAGTTTTTAGCCTCTTTCTTTAAAATCGAAGTCACAGACTGAGTCTCTCCATCATATCACGAACACTCATTCTGGGTAATAAGCAATGGCAGAATATTATATGAAAGTCTTCGGTATACAAAACTGAGACTGTTTGAAAGTCTTTGGTATACAGAACTGAGACTCTTAAAAGTCCTTGGTATACAGAATTGAGACTCTTTGAAAGTCTTTGGTATTCAGAACTGAGACTCTTTGAAAGCCTTTGGTATAGAGAATTGAGACTCTCTGAAAGTCTTTGGTATACAGAATTGAGATTCTTTGAAAGTCTTTGGTATAGACAATTGACATTTCTAAAAGTCATTGGTATACAGAATTGAGACTCTTTCAAAGCCTTTGGTATACAGGATTGAGACTCTTCAAAATTCTTTGCTATAGAGAATTGAGATTGTTTAAAAGTCTTTTGTATACAGACTTTAAACTCCTTCAAAGCCTTTGGTATAGAGAATTGGAACTCTGAAAGCCTTTGGTATACAGAATTTAGACTCTTAAAAGTCCTTGGTATACAGAACTGAGTCTCTTTGAAAGTCTTTGGTATTCAGAAATGAGACTCTTAAGAGTCTTTTGTATACATAATTGATGCTCTTTGAAAGTCTTTGGTATACACGTTTTGAGACTCTTTGAAAGCCTTTGGTATACAGAACTGAGACTCTTTCAAAGCCTTTGGTATACAGAAGTCTTTGGTATATAGAATTGAGACTTTTGAAAGTGTTTGATATAGAGCATTGAAAATCTTTACAAGTCTTTTATATACAGAATTTAGACTCTTTGAACGTCTTTGGTAAACACAACTGAGACACTTTGAAAGTCTTTGGTATCGGGAATTGAGACCCTTTAAAAGTCTTTTATATACATAATTGAGATGCTTTCAAAGCCTTTAATATACAGAATTGAGACTCTTTGAAAGTCTTTGGTATACAGAATAGAGACTCTTAAAAGTCTTTGGTATACAGAACTGAAACTCTTTGAAAGTTTTTGGTATAGAGAATTGAGACTCCTTAAAAGTCTTTTGTCTGCAGAACTGAGACTTTCAAAGCCTTTGGTATGCATAATTGAGACTCTTTGGAAGTCTTTGCAATACAGAATTTAGACTCTTTAAAAGTATTTGACATACAAAACTAAGACTCTGAAAGTCTTTGATAAACAGAACAAAGTATTTAAAAGCCATATTTATATAGAATATAGAATCTTTGAAAATCTTTGGTATATAGAACTGATCCTTTGAAAGTCTTCAGTATACAGAATTTAGAATCTTTGACAGTCTTTGGTACACAGAACTAGGATTCTTTGAAAGTCTTCGGTATCCAGAATTGAGACTCTTCAGTATACATAACTGAGACTCAAAAAGGTTTGTTATCCAGAAATGAGACTTTAAAAGTTTTTAGTCAGAATTTAGTCTCTTTAAAAGTCTTTGGTACACAGAACTAAGGCTCTTTAAAAGTCCTCTGTATACAGGACTGAGACTTTGAAAGTCTTCGTTGTACTGACCTAAGACTCTTTAAAAGTGTTCTGTATGCAGAACTGACACTTCAAAAGTCTTCTGTATACATAGGTAAGACTTTGGAAGTCTTTGGTATACATAGCTGAGGCTTTTTTAAATATTCGGTATACAGAACTGAGACTTTGAATGTCTTCATTATACAGAACTGAAACTTTAAAAGTCTTCGGTATACATACTATATATATATATATATATATATATATATATATATATATATATACATGTATATATATATATATATATATATATATATATATATATATATATATATATATATATATATACGGAAGAGAACAAGGAAATGTAAACAGAAGAAAACGCCAAACTGAAACTAATGAAATAAGGGAGGCAAAAGCTAGGCACGAAAATAACATCGGTAAGACAATAGGGTGAATATATTTACATTCTATAAAATAGAAAGAAATCAAGATGAAAATAATAATAAGTTGGTAGCCAACACACACAAGAAAAATACAAGGACTAACGAAATACAAGAGAAGCGGGAAAAAAAGATCTTTATATAATTATACCTGAAATATATGCTTCAGAAAAATTTGTTGTTGAATGGTGATTCTCTATGGTAATAAACTCCATGTTTAAATTTACCTTCTTCAGTCCGGGAGGCATATTCCCGATGTGCACTGAGCTTCCGCCAGACTCCGCCCCTACAGCCACTGTGAGTGGAGATATCTCACTCTCCCAGCAGACGACGCATTTCGCTCCGCCATACTACCCTCTTCATTCTCCTCCGTCATTAGCTTATTTTGTTAAGTTTTTTTATTATTTTTATGTTGTGTAAACAGGAAATTGTGATATATATCCATATTTTACGATAGCAATATGCATTTTTTCCTATATAAATCAATATTATTCATAAATTTATTGTAATATGCTGCTAACCAGAGTTTGTTTAGCGATACTGTTTACATTACGATGTGAACTGATGCTATGACAATTACACGAATATATACACATTTCATCGTAATTGAAGCTCAAATGTGACAGATAATGGTGTTTCCAGATATTATTATAAATATTTACTTGATTAATATGAGTAATAGTCAAATGATTAGCACATTTAATAGGAAAGGAGCTGCGTTTCCTGAACCCGAAGTTTTGTTTACAATCGGCAGCTGACGTGTGGCCTAACTTCTGTGGGCGGAAACATATTTCTTTCCTTGCAGACGACGGACGACGCATTTTGCATTTCACTATTCCATACTAACCTCTTAATTCTTTTCCCAGTCATGAGCGTATTTTGTTATGTTTTTATTATATTTATTTATGTTGGTCTTCTATTTGCTGCCATCTGTTGCCTTTACGTACTACTCACTCGCTATGCCGTTCATTCTTCTCTAAGACATTCGCTGGTTTTAACTATTTATTATCTTTATTATGTTATATCAACATGAAATTTGCTGCATACTCCAGAGTTCGTCTTCTGAAAGATAATGTTATTCTTTTCACCATTTCTTCATCCACTGTGAAAATTACCTTTATATTTGCTAGAACTGCATATGCACTTCTCACTTATTATTTCTATGATCTTCAGGTTGTAGTTTTTTATTTATTAGGACTTGTGTATGGGATGACTGATATATATTAGATGGATACTCTTTATTATGACTATTTCTTCATCCACTGTGAAAACTACCTTTATTTGCTAGAACTGCCTACGCACTTCTCACTTAATATTTCTGTGACCTTTAGATTATAGTTTTTTTATTTATTAGGGCTCGTATATGTGTCACCTACTAGCATCCATGCCATGTGCCTAGGAAGTTGTGTATATAATTATCTACAAACAATTATAGTAATGTATTTTATGATGCTGCCCATATTCCTGGGTATGGGATGACTGTGATATATATTAGATGGATACTGTTTATTATTACCATTTTTTTTTCATCCACTGTGAAAACTACCTTTATATTTGCTAGAACTGCCTATGCACTTCGCACTTATTATTTCTGTGATCTTCAGATTATAGTTTTTTATTTATTAAGACTCGTGTAAGTGTCACCTACTAGCATCCATGTGAGTAGGAAGATGCTTATATAATTATCTACAGACATTTATTGTAATAATGTTGAAAATGGGTTTATTTTTCTTACAATACATTTTTTGTTTAGTATTCTCGCACTTATTAACCCTTCCACTAGTCCTTTTACTACAAGTCTGCAGCAAGTAAGACTATTGATCTCACAGCTTCATATTATCATTAGTATTATTTAGCAATAGAGGCTGATGTAACATATTTTCACAGTATAGACATTTATTTTTTCTAAAATCCCTTCATGCCCATGCTTGATGTACATACAAGTTCATTTATTCACATTGTACTGTAGTGTAGATGATGGAAAGTGATGAGCAGGTTGTAATAACAGGAAAAGCATGTATGGACTAGAAAGTTATAACAGACTGGCAACAAAAAACAGCAGGCTACTTGAAGCTCCTAGTTGTGCAAGGTTGCCACCCTTTAAAATTGAATAAATCTGAGAGCAAAAATGAAGGAACACAAACTAAGTACTGAAATTAAGGTCAATGCATCATGAAGTGAAGATAATTTTTCTGAAGCATACTATCTGAAAAAGGAAGGTTGAGCCTGTACAGTTTTGACATATGCAACTAAAATAATACTGTAGAAGTGTATGCAAGGGTAAAAATTGAGAAAAATCATAAATATTCCTTTTCATATATGACTTTAATAATTTAACCAACATTCCTTTACCCAATTCATCAATGCCTCACACATTTATTTTCCACATTGGCACGGCCTTTAGTGCACTTGATAGGTATGATGACTCAAAACATGGAATGATACAAAAAGGTGGTTTTTCAAAACATTGATCATAAAAAAATAGGATTGCTTTCTCTTACATGAACCATTATCTTTCTTTAAGCAATTCTTTGGCAAGATATAGCATACAATACATTGGGGCCTGCGGTTTTTGTCGTCATTCTGTGCTGGAAAATGCCCTTCTTAACCTACATTCCATAGGATTTGAATATCTATCCCTTTGAGTTTTGCTCCCTTTACAGCCTAACCTAGTGTCAATCATTTTTTCCTGATTCTTTTATCAAGCTTATTAGTGTGATTCTGAATATTGTAACATATGTTTGAGTCTACAAATGCAGCATTAACTATCAGGTGCCAAATGGGTTGGTGCCATCTCTTCATCTTTCTTTTGTAAGGATATGTTGAGCAAAGTTGAAACTTATCATCTAACCCCCCCCCTCCCCCCCCACCCTTATACATATCATATTCTACATGAACTTTGACTGAATTTTCACGTTATATGTCCTCATAAAAGAAAAGAAAAACAAAATTTCTAAAGTTAGGGTACACCAAGAGTTAAAAGGAAAAATCAAAAGGGCAAAGTCAGCTGATTGATAAAAACAAAACAATATAAAGTATTTTTGCCCTTAGTAAATTCAATATTGTGGTTTACTACTAAATGTGATGTTTACTCTACTGAAAAACAAAAATTATTTACAAATTCCTTCTCGTATATAGTAAAAGAAAATAGAACTTAGGCCACACGTCAGCTGACGAATGTAAACAAAACTTCGGGTTTAGGAAACGAAGCTTCTTTCCTGTTAAATGTGCTAGTCATTTGACTATAACTCATATTAATCAAGTAAATATAATAATATCTGGAAACACCATTATCTGTCACATTTTGAGCTTCAATTACGATGAAATGTGTATATATCAGTGTAATTGTCATAGCATCAGTTCACATCGTAATGTAAACAGTATCGCTAAACGAACTCTGGCTAGCAGCATATTACAATAAATTTATGAATAATATTGATTTATATTGGAAAATATGCATATTGCTATCGTATAATATGGATATATATCACAATTTCCTGTTTACACAACATAAAACAATAAAAACCTTAACAAAATAAGCTAATGACGGAGGAGAATGAAGAGGGTAGTATGGCGGAGCGAAATGCGTCGTCTGCTGGGAGAGTGAGATATCTCCGCTCACAGTGGCTGTAGGGGCGGAGTCTGGCCGAAGCTCACTGCACATCGGGAATATGCAGCCCGGGAACCAGCTTTTTGCAACTGACCCTTATGTAGGAATGCAGGATGACGACAATTTGATATGAATAAATAAATGCTTGAGATTTGGGCCACATGGCCCTTCTGTGCAAAGCTAGTTTAGTCCAAATTAGGTAACTTTACATATCATGTCTCGGGTCTGGAGTTGCTCAGTCTATCCTGTCTATATGTGACCATCTGTTTATACGGTGAGGCTACAGTAATCAATCGGAATCTTAATTGTTAAGATATATATAAAAAATAGGAAAAGGATTAAGTAGATACAGGATAAGAGTGGTATATATTTGGTTGAATGAAACATACCCAGCTAATCCCAGAGGATTTTCTCTCAGGCTCAAGCTGATGCAACCTCTGTTCACTGGCAACAGAACAAAGTCCAGTTAGTGCCATCTGCCTGGTGGGCAAGAACGAAGATCAATTGCTCTTATTTTTCATCCAGCAAGAAAAAATATCTCATTGCCAGTTGATTTTCTTACGAAAAAATTCTAACGCTTGAATGTACGTGCGCGTCAGACAGAGAGAAAGAAATAGCCAGAGAGATAGCTTGAAAATGCTTGGGAGTTCTTTGTTCAAAATATCAACTGAATCAATGTTCTCTCTCTCTCTCTTTCTCTCTCTCTCTCTCTCTCTCTCTGCACAATCGCGCACACGCGCGCGCGCGCACGACGACACTACACACACACACAGAACACATAAACACACACAGGGAACCCACACACACACACACACAACACACATATATATATATATATATATATATATATATATATATATATATATAAAGTCTATTACGGACAAACCGGTAAATCTCTTTCACAACGTCTCAAACAACACCAATATTCTGTGAGAACTGGGCAAATATCGAATGCATTATTCGTACATATGAGAGATTTAGATCATCCTATTAACTGGAATCAAGCAAGAGCCTGAATCTCATGTAATGACACAGTTAAAAGTAATATCATTGAATCTTGTTTTATCAAGTTAAATAATGGAAATGTTCTAAATTTAAGCCTTGGTTTATTTAAACTTGATGCCTTCTTAATGAAAAAAGTTGTAGATAAATACAAGCAACAAATTTATTATATTCAGTTTTTACATTTTTAGGACTAGTATAAGGACACTTTGTAGTTTCTGTTAGGGTTAAATCTATGTTTAGGTTTGCGACCGTGTGATATCCGATAATACTGGATTATCTCTTTAATTTTTACCTTTTTGACAATTAACCATCTGGTATTCTGGATCTTGTTGTTTACCTGATAAGTTTCTCTCCAACTGTATTTCATTCGTTCCTTGACGAAAGCGCTTGGATTTCTGACCTTCATTTTCCTGTGGCATTCGCTTATTTAATGAAGTCACGTGTACCTACTGTGATTTTTTTAGTATTATATATATGTATATATATATATATATATATATATATATATATATATATATATATAGATATATATAATATGAATAACTTGATCACGAAGTATATAAAACGTAATGCTATGTATAAATAAAGGTTTTTCCCACGAAGGAAAAAAATTAAAAGCGAGATAGCCAAAAGCACTTCCGATCTAGTTCGACTGTGCCTGAGTAAAGGGTCGAACTAGACCAAAGTGTTTGGCTATCTCGCTTTTCATTTTATTTCCTCCGTGTCAAAAACCTTTGTTTATATATATATATATATATATATATATATATATATATATATATATATATATATATATATATTATATATATAGCAAGTTGTTTGCATACGTTTGTGAATGAATGTTTATAAAATTATACGTGCATGTTATCACCAAGCATGTTGACTTAAAACTCATGATCATTAAGGAGGAAAATAAAGAAACCAAAAAGTGGCAACGAAACTAGACGATGACTTACGTAATGTAATTCAGTGGGTGATAAACCAAATAAAGTTACCAGAATGCCAAGGAAAGAGGGTGGGTGAAAGCCTTCCGTGGAATCCCAGGCCTGTGCAAACAAACCCCAATCTGACTTGACGCCTAAATGACAAACTTTCGGTTTGAACTCAGCGCCCACTTGATTAAAGGGAGCTCGGATATTCTAAGCGAATTTCCCCTCTGGACCAGTCTACATTAAACAAAACGAAAAATATCAAAACACTGGAGAGAGATCTTATCTTTTTGTTTACTAATCTGAAATATATATGAAATGCGAAGGCAACAGCGTTTAAAGATTCAGTTAGAAATGTATTGGGTTGATATTGTTTGGAAAGAAAATTTGACGGAAGGAGCAGGATGATGAAAGAAATAGTAACATAAAACCGGGGAACTTTATACTACACTAATAAAGAAGTTTCCAAACAAAAATTAAATATCACTTTTGATTTCGCCTTACCAATATTTGCTCATAGACTCTTTACTTAAAGGCCGATTCCTCTTCCAAAAGGAACTTCGATAAATTCAAGGAAGATAGAGTGAGAAAGTAATGTATAAGGTACAAGTGTTAAGGGACAAAGAACCCCTCAAAGTGCGCGCCCACCGAAGATCTCCCTTTTCCCTCAATTGCATTTCTATCTTTTCCTCCACCAACAGTGGCTCCTAATTGAAGGTGGGAAAGGGACATATTCACTGTTCCTCTCAACAGCTGCTCATAACATTCACCATGCTTCCTTCCAAAAAAAGAAATAAAAAAAAATAAAAAGATAAAATAAAATAAAATAAAATGAACAGAAAAGTGATCCATTTGACCCAGGGCATTATTTACATGTTAAAAGCTTCATCTGCCACACAGAGGCTTTTAGTACATAATGATCATGTGGGCCTGGTCATGACTGTGGCTGAGGGATAATCCACCAGGGATTGAAATTCGGTATTAATTGCAGTTACAAAAGGGGTTCATTTTTCTCTCTCTTAGTGGCTTCAATCCTATCACTGACAGAACGCAAGAGAAATGTAGAGGAAATTAGTTAAGTACAATTCAATGAAAAAGTTTGTTCCAAAGCTATACAAAATTACTAATTTATCAAAGAAATTGCTAAATATAAAAAAAAAACTAAATTCAAACACCAGTTTTTGTGTTAGGGGAGAGAGAGAGAGAGAGAGAGAGAGAGAGAGAGAGAGAGAGAGAGAGAAATCCGCCATTCCTTGAAGATTTTGAGCAAAACAATTCAAGAAGTATGGTTTTTAGCAACCGCCAAAGGACAGCTCCTTTCTGAGTAGCACTGACTATATACTGTATGTATTAAAGCAGTTGAGGATCATTTCAAAATATTTTTGCATATCAGTAAACTAACAATTCTACAGCAAGAAGCTTTAGGGACAGGCAATTTCATATTGTTCCGTTTCCAACACAAAAGCAAAATTAAACTTGCGAATAAGGCAAATGAAAATTGATGGTACAATCTAGGCGCATCACCAGCATGTTTCTGTAACAATTCTTTACTTCTCTTGGTTTTCTATCGCTAAATTTGTAGACTTATTTTATGTATTACACTGTCTCATTCCTTTTCTGATAAAGAAAATATCGTTTGGTAATTAAAAAAAATCGCCTATCGACGCTCATCAGTGATTAAGAACAAAAGGGAAATGGATCATACCAAACAAAGATAATGGAGTTTTATTGCCTTGTTTTGGTTTTCCGTACACAATCGAATTATCTTTATACACATATCTAATCTGTACAGGCGAACATAAAATATTGTTAGCTAAAAGGATCTCATATCTGGACCGTATACATAGTAGAGTTATTTGAAGTTCTTAAACTACGTTCTATAAAATTGTTTCTCACCCAATAAAACTGCAGCGGAGTGCAACATTATTGAGGCCGCAACTAACTTTCAGCTATAACTGTGCAGTTATGCCTACACAGTTATCTTGTGCAAGCAAATCCTCATCACTAATAATACATTCTTTTTTCTTAGCCGTCCGTAGCAGCCGTGGCGTCAACACGCGATGGTCTGGCTGTCATTGGCTTGCTGATGTCTTGGAAAATAAATAAATAAACAAATAAAATCTTAAACGTCAAGTAAAACATCCAGTGAAAGATTGGATGGAAAAACAAATTCAATACTCCGATGTGAATTTGTTACAAGAGCTTAGATTTTGCCCAAGGTCTTTCATAATGATCGAATGTTCTGTGAATGAAGGAAGTGTTCCACGTTAAAATAATTCTGTTAATTTAGTACTTGTTTTTCATTTCAGAGTTGACATATATAGGCCTAATATTGTTTTCATATGTTCCATAAAAATGATTTTAAGAATGATTTTCTTATAATGTGTTACAACGAGTGCACATCGATAGTTCACTCCTGTACCTTTGTTTAAATTGTTTGTTGATTAGTCTATTTTCAAAAGTGGCTTACATGAGATGAGAACAAAGAATTAGCATGCATAGTCTAATATTGTTTTGTTTTTCCATCAGAATGTTGAATTTAATTTTGTTCTCATTTTAAAAATGAATTGCATCTATGGTGCATAATCATGAATAGACACATTATAGGCCTATTCTTGTTTTACAATATTTTGCCATAATCAATATTCATTTTCATTGAAAAACTAACTTGCATATATAGTATTTAACCACGGATAAACATACATAATTTGTTACGATAGCCTTTGGATTTACTTGCCCAAGCAAAGTCTCATTCATATAGATATCTATGTTATCTATAAGACATTCAGGAATAGTGCTGCCACTTTCAGCCTTCATTATACACAGTTATTTTTCCTGTGGCAAAATGGCAAAACTATAAACATACATTATTCTGAAGAGACTTTTAGTAACAGTTTAGAGACAGGAGATGGTCTCGCTAATTAATGTTTCAATGGATTAATGTAGTTGGGAAGTTGGGTATTTGCTTGTAGTATCGTTAAAAATATGCTTCATTATGGCTAGTTACCATAATTACACTGTTTACGTTTTTTTTCTTTCTAGAATAACTTTATTTTTGTAAAGTGATTTAACTTCACATATGTTAGATAGAGAGAGAGAAAACGTATTGGCGAACAGCTACACGATACCAACTGGACTCGGGCAAAGCCATGTATCCTATTTAAGGAATTAATACCTGCATAGCTGCGTAGGTATAACGAAACGTAGTGACAGCCTTTATCGATTGGCATGATCTATTTGCTCATGCGGACTGCGCAGGCGAGAAAAACTGTGCAGGTTGTTCGCATTAACGTTTAGGTTTGCCTGCACAGATTCGACTGTGCAGGCATAACTGCGCGAGCATGACTGAACGTCAGTGGCGGCCTTTAGTTCTCATGAAAATAGGGGATTTTAAGAAACATATCAAACACAAACAGTCACAGAACTCTCCTTTAGCATTGTTTTTATTTCTGTTCCTCGTTCTCTTTATTTTTTTCTTTACAGTGAGGTTTACAGCCACATTTTGGGAGTGTGTCGTAATGCAAAGATTTTTTTTTCTATTTCAAAGATTTTTGTACCCAAACATTTTACATTACATGCACTGGTAGTTTCATTACGGCAGCCAAAGAAGAAATGTACCATTTGAATTGGAATTTTACAGGCAAATGTATTTACAGTATTAAACGCTCTTCTTTGAAAATGTAGAATGTCCTTGAACTCAAGAAATGGAAAACCAATGTCCTCATTAACTCCTAAAGCATAAAGCGATCACAACGCCTTCATATTGACACTATCACTGAGCAATGTTATATATATGACATTCAGGAATAGGTAAATAGCTTGAGAATCACATACCAACATGAATCAACTGAGCCAAATCTAAATATTAGCTAATTTTGAACAAAATGACATTAGCGTACCTACAAGTCAGCATTGGAATTTCCATGGTTGTGTGTTCATATTTGAAAAGAAATTCCTATGGCTTTCAGAGTGTGAAAGGAGATATATCAACAAAGGAATCTGAAATCTATTCAATTTGAGAAAAACACAAGTAACAGAACATTTAGAAAAGGGGTTCCCATAATACTTCAGAATGATTCTCAGGAACCGTGAGATTAATGTTTTCTTAAAATTTTGGTTTCTGCTACATTTGTAATTCTGTTGTTCAACTTGACTATTCCCAGAATCCTCAAATGTTAATGGAAACTAACAATTTTAGGAGTACTCCTCAGTTTCGAGAATTCAGGGTTTTCCGAACAATTCTAAATTATGCATTTTCATAATCGGGGCCGTTGTAAGTGTAAACAAACCAAGGATCATTTAAAGACCATGTAACTGTTCTACAATAATGCCCTAGAGAAGACTTGATAAAAAATAAAGTATTAATTTTTTACAGTTATTAACGAAAGAAAATATCTATTTATCGTTTCGAGGTTATAAGAAAAGTGCAGATAAGCAAACGACGTCATAATAACGTGGAGGGAGAAAATTTAATGACCTGTCTGGAGGGAAGAAACTATTATGAAATATCAAACTTCATTATTTGCCTCAACCCCCAAAGAAAGGTGACTCTTTTTCACGAAAACATTCCAATTAAGGCCAATTACCTTTTTCCTCTTCTACTTTCCAGACTCGACTTAATGTTTTCCATTTGACTGAAGATCAGGAGAGAACTGCTGTAATGGGGAAGTGTCACAATTAGCTGAAATTCACTCTAAGGGGAATTCTCCCTTTTTTTTTTATTTATTTCTGTCACTGTTCCACAAAATCTCACGCCGTTCAAATATCGCAAATAAGGTACTGCAAATGATTTTCTCATTATTATGTTTAGTGCTGTAGTGCAGCAGCTGAGGTGGTGATTGTGTGCAAAAAAAAACGTACCCTAAATTTCTCTTCACGGACTGATAGTAGACACATGGAAAGGTCAGTAAAAAGTGGGTGACCATTCCATATCGTACCAAATCTGTTATAAATGCAAAGTAGCTAACTGTAGCACTTAACTTGCCTTTGTTTCCATTCAATTGGTTTCAAATTTTCACCAGACCTAGATGATATGGGCAGGAGTAATCTGATAAAATTATAAGAATATTGAAATTTTGAATGTCAAGTTAATAAATCGTAAACTTTAATTCTGCAAGAATAAATAAGCGAAAGTAGAATTACAAATAATTATATATATATATATATATATATATCTATATATATATATATATATATATATATATATATATATATATATATATATACATTCATTAAGCTACAAACGTCGTTTAAGATCCAATTCACGCTGCCTCGGGAATAACCCGGATGGGAAATGATCATCGAAAAGAAATTTTAAGAGCTGCGTGTTCCAAACGTGTCAATTAGCTATCATGGTGGATACAGGAAAATATTGCAAGACATTTCTTACATCACTATCGTTTACAGCATTTGTCATTGAACCTCAGGCAAAGGATATCGTTTGCGATTCAGTAATAAAGTCTAGAAATTATTTTTAAGTG
>NC_061100.1:59561857-59576857 GCF_015104395.2 Macrobrachium nipponense
CTTAAAATACAAATTCCTTATAGTCAACAGATTTCCCTCCCTTGTTCTTCTGTATTATACGCCTTCACAACCCTAACCATCTTGTCGATATACATTCATCACATAAGATGTCGAAAGGATCATGTTATATTCAATGACTTGAGAGAGAGAGAGAGAGAGAGAGAGAGAGAGAGAGAGAGAGAGAGAGAGAGAGAGAGAGAGGAGTCAATTGTGTTCCCCTTTTTGGAACACTTCCATGCATATTTTTCTTTGAGATCGACAGTGATGTGAAAACTAGAAAGACGACTTATGAATGTCAATGGCGTAGTTGGCTTCGTGAGTTTCACTTCACATCACGTCATACTATGGAAATATTTGGTAACGCAAGCGTATGGGGATTTGATATTGATAATCAACTAACCTTACTTGGCTCTCTTGTTTGTTCTGTAAGCCATGTATCGAAACAGCATATTTCATCAAGTGATTCTAAAAAACCACCAACGCTAAATTAAGAAAGAACCCTTAAAACCACTATCAAGAAACATGGAAGTAAAAAGGAAACATCTGAAATGATATACGAGTAAACTAATACTTTAACAACATTCAGTTACTATTCTTAGGGTCGCCGGAGGCTAGGAGTATAAGTTAGAAGAATTAAGAAATACGCTGTTTTTAGACAGGATTGTATCTATAATCAAATATGCAATCATCGACATCCAAAATATTTTTCTTAAAAATTTTTCCAAAGTTCGAACTTTTTGAATGTTCATTCAATTACATCCTTTAAAAAACAATAAAATCTTCAGCAATGAGTATTGTTACATAGACCGAATCGGAGGAGCTTAGGAAACTGTATTGTCCTACAATGACTTTCAATTTCCTTCTTACTTTAAAAACAGACTTTTCTTTGAATCGGAAATGTATTGATCTGTAAAAATCAAAAGATTATGGAAAGGGACAGTAAAAAAATATTCAAGATTAACTTAATCGATAGTTGGAGACAAAGTCAAGAGCAGTTAAAAACATATATAACAAGATTAGTGGAAAATACAACACAAAGTAAAAAAGGGGAAAAACGGGACTTGTAATAAGGTAAAGATTGGCCGTATGATAATGATGAAGTTAAAAGGAGCAAAATGACTATAACATGCTAGCCAAGCAATTTTTTTTTCTCTGATATACAGATTTCCGTTGATGGGCTTCAGGTATATAATAAAATATACTAATTCATGAACAGTAACTTATATGCTGTGGGAAAAGTCCGTAGAGTAAATTACCATGCATAACTTACAATTTTTTTCTGTGTATCATATTAAATTAATTCTAAAGCAGTATTCACCACCCGTTCGTTCGCCTTACTAATAAATCCTAAGCAGAATAACATTTTATAATGCGTTACCCTATTTAAAAATGTTGTTATAAAATAAAGGGAATTTTCGCGGTTCAATGCTACAGGTAGCAGATAATACAAGTGAAAATGAAAAACTAAATACTACATCATTTCCAGAAGAATATTTATGAAACGTAACGTTAGAGAGAGGCTTAATTTTCAGTGATTGAAGAGTGGCAGACCATTAGTATTTCCTTAAATTCCGATATTCATGAAAAGAAACTCATTGCCACAACAGTTCTGATTAGCGGTTCAGTCATACTGTCACTACTTTACGGGAGCACTCCGCTTCTATCCATTTAACGCATGACACCTTTACATTAGACATTATTTTAACTGCCATTTTTATTTTCTTACCAGTCACTTGTGACGGCATTTTAAAAATTACATTGCCCCATCCGCACTTGGATCAATCACGTCTCCACATCATCTACCCTCCACATTCTTGAAGTTTTCAAAATAATGACCATAAAAGGCATTGTCTTCCAACAACGTCTCTCCTCTTGGTTATATCATTTCTATATCCATTTTAACTTTTATAAGTCCTCTGCATTCACCTACGCCTGGAACAGGATATTTCCTCATTTTCTTGATTAGGTTATTTCTGAGAGTATTATCAGCATTTGACTAATTTTGTTCTTCTTTGCACTTTTCCAACTTTCTTTTCTTCCATATGTCCTTTCATCTCTGTATTGAACTACATTTTTTTATTGAACTTCTCAGCTCAATAATTAATCATTTATTTTTGCATTAATTTCCCATGCCAGTAAATTACTCTTTCCCTTAAAATCACGAATCCTCCCACTTTTTATCTACCCTCACTCCGTAAACTGTTCTATTCATATCAAACACTTCATTGCTATCGCTCATCTCCATTATCCCGTGGTATCTTTTCTAACTTTTTTCACTTTTGAAACTACTAAGTAATAGGTTCAGATATACTGCACCTCTAGCCACTTTTCGTCTCCTCTTTATGTTTATTAAATGTAATCCCTAGAATAAAATAGTCAACGCAATTATCAAACTTCAGTTTACTATTTTTTTCCTCTTCCAGTACGTCGTTGAACAATCTTCTTTTGAAAACATGCATATTCCAAAATGAAGCATTCTTGGAACACATTTTCATAAGACCTTCAGTTCTTATTCACATTAAGCACTACAAGCCTGCCAACTATGCCGTCACTTCCATTACCAGCTAATGTTGCATTAAAATTAGTCTGGATGACGGCTCTTACTGCTATATGCTGGTAAGCACGTTACCTTGTAAGGACCTCCACTACATATACATACACATATATATGAGTGATCTCTGCCTCTTGTATTATAAGATCAGGCTCAATTACTTCTGTGGGAAACAGGCTTACAATAATAGTTAAAGAGGGTAATTTAGCTGATTAGGGCTTTTGAGGTGTACGAGAATTGCCCTTAAAGAGTGAACACGAAATACGCATTTGAGCGAAGCGCAGCACTGAATTCCAGAAACTCAATGTGTCAGCACTGATAGAGAGAGAGAGAGAGAGAGAGAGAGAGAGAGAGAGAGAGAGAAGTTAAGCAAAAACGTGACTTTAAATTTGCTAATCTTTGCGGTCAGTAAAGACCCTTGTTTAACTAATGATTAGTTTTAAACTTGACATCTTGAGGGTAGCATGTAAAGTAAAAATTATTTTTAATTTTAGTATCTATTTTTCATATTAATTTTCCAATAAAGCAGGTACTCTAACGTTTGTTGTAAATGTATTCTCTTCAGAATTTTCTTCAGCCAACAAACAAGAGCACGCAAGAATTCTTTTATCTCCCCAGATTCTAATAACGGTTCTTCCCTTGAAATGGCAGGTCTCTGGCTTCTTTCGTGGTTAAGCTGACCATTTCTTCCTTGATTATCACTCTTTTTGAGAGGGAGCCATTAGTCCTACTGCTCCATTGGCTTTGCACTCAAAATAAACAAAAGAGACTATACTGCCAGTTTATCTGAGGTTAACCTACACCTTTCCTTGACATTCCTTAATTCTTCTTGCCATTATCTGCTGGTTCACACATACACACACACACACACATATATATATATATATATATCTATATATATACATATATATATATATATATATATATATATATATATATATATATATATATATATATATATATATGTATGTATATATATATATATATATATATGCATCGTGTGTGCATGATAACTCGTTTTATCATCAAGTATAAATATAGAACTTCCGGTTAAACCTAAAGAAAATATAAATAAATAAAACTGCCTTCTGATGGCAAAACAAAAAGTAAATGAAACTGATCAGCATCCCAGGGGATTATTTCAGCAGCGAACAGTGCCGTAATTGAGAGCATCAATACGTTGAAGCCAAAAAGCTTTGAAGGAGATGAACTCAAAGGTCGGCTTTCAACCGAAAGGCTTTTAACGGGTTTATCCCATTAGGTCTCGACCCGACGAGTCGAAATAGCATCACAAAAGCATTATAAAAATACCCAAGGTTTTAGCAAAGCAAGTGCTATCACTGTTATTTTGGAATTCTAATGCTGCTTCTGTTTTTTCTGACATAAATTCATTCTTGCTATCAGTCAGATCTATATCTCCTTTTGGGGCGAAGCCCCGCCTTTATCTTCTTTTTTTCCGTCTCTTTATTTTCTTCTGGCTGCGTGAAATGCGACATTTATTTCCTTGTCTTACCGACTCTTGCGTTTGAATACATACACACACACACACAAATATATATATATATATATATATATATATATATATATAGATATATATATATATATATATATATATATATATATATATATATATATATATATATATACATATACATATATATATAATGTATTTTATATTCTATATATATATTTATTATATATATATATATATATAATATCTATATATATATATATATATATGATAATTTAAAGTATCATGAATGAAAACTGTCAAATGGAGCCATTGAAAATTAGCCAACTACTTTATAGTAAAATGAAAAGGCGCAATGTATACACTAATACTTCTGTATTAATTAATAAAATGTAGAAATATTACAAATAAGAAATTCATTTCATGCAAACGCAAAGCCAGTTGGATGCAGATGATATTTTTAATTTAACAATTAACATTAAATCAGAAATCTAATTCTAGTGTTTAGAGTTCCTAACTCTTCGGCGAGGTCACTCTGTAAAACCAAAGAAGGAAAAATTACGTCTATTTTCTAGTTTAAATGAAGTCTGATAATTCTATGGAATAAGCGCACTCACCAATTCATTTCATAAGAAATATGCAAAAATTACAGATGCTTGTTGGATTATAAGAATATCATAACGAAACTGAGATTCAATACAAAACCTTTGACTTAAATGTGATATTTCTCAAATCCAAAAAAAGGGTTCGTTTCATTGACCGCTACCCTAAAAACATATTTATGTTTCAAAGAAAATCTTTTCTTGAATCTATGAGCAGCACAAAAGGGCGAAGTTTTGTTCTTCCAGATTGTATTAAGAACATTCTTTTCCGTCATACAATAAGAAAAATGTACACAAGTTTCAATACATCTTAAAATTTCAATGTCAACGGTTTACTGTATACTATCCAGGGCATTTAGTAATTGATAATCTGTCCGTATGCATGTGCGTTTGTTCATGTAGCCTTCTAGATGATGTTCGGTCTGTTAAGATTACAGATTTTTAAAATGTCATGATTTTTAGTACCTTTGAAAATATATACTTTATCTTTTATTTTATTATTTATCAATACCTATCAGGCCCGAGCATTTGAGCTTATACGAGGCAGAGTTTCCATTTCGGGACGTATACTCATTAATTGAACAGAAATGAAATGTGAGGTCAAGGTCATACTTTGAGGTTAAAGGTATTATCGTCACCACGGGTAATGCGTTTCTAAAACACATCCTTCCTCCATATTAATAAGTGCGCATTATGAACAATGATAGGGATGAGTATAGTAGTTACTATTATAATCAATAAGGCAACAGCAACAATGATAATGGAAATTACTTAATGATGGCGATTCTGGTAATGAGATGTAAGAATTGGGAACATAAACGAAAATTGGTCTTTATACAACAGGAAATAGGAATGGAAAATTAAGTATATAATTCACAATTAAAGTGGGAAGATTAGGTGAAGTATCGAAGGCAGAGTCTGATAATGAAACAGTAAATAAAGCTAAACAGAAAGAAAATAATAGTTTTTCCAAGCAGTCAGTTTTAAATAACAAAATATTGACTGACAAGAAAAAGAACATACACTAAATAGAAAGTGGATAGGACAAGGAAATAAATCCTTTGTAGGAAATCCCGACAAATATGATAAACCTAATTCAAGAGTTAACAATGATTAGATATAAGCTGACAATATTTTGTTTATCCTGAAAACCTTTTGACGCTAAAGACGAGACAGAAAACTGGGAATGCGACCATTTACCTGAAAAATCCGAAGGACTATTAAAAAAGAAATAGGAAAATATTTAGTTAGCAAGCGGAAGGAATGCAATTAGCGAGGTCTGAAGGAATAGGGAATGAGGGTAGGAATCTCGGTAAATGAACATTAAGGTTTGCAAAGAGAGAATAAAGAAATTAACGAAACGATACCTGATTCAGTAATGAAAATGAGCGAAAAGAGATATAAAAAAGATAGGCAATATTTTAGGATACAAGCAGCTCTTACTTATCCTGCGCTTATTATATAAGTTAAATGGCTTATTTTTGTGGAAAGTTGCAAGACAAGTTATTGGCCTTCAACTGTTTCCATTAGAATGTAATAATAATAATAATATAGAAAAATGTTGCGAGTTCGTGTATAATTTAATTTTATTACTTATGGACCTCTTAGAACATTATATATACTCTAGCGATAGAGAGTTTTTCCCAAATAAAAATTACTACAGGCCTATCACCTGCGTACCAATAATGTGGAAGTTACTAAAAGGCATCATCAGTGAAAGGCTATACAACTATCTAGAGGATACAAACACCATCCCCTAGCAACAAAGAGGCTGCAGAAGGAAGAGTAGGGCCACAAAAGACCAGCTCCTGATAAACAAAATAGTAACGAAGGACAGTAAGAGAAGGAAAACCAACCTAAGCATGTCATGGATTGAATACAAGAAGCCGTCAAAATGATATCGCACACGTGTCTAATAGAATGCCTGAAAATAGTATATGGGGCAAGGGGAAACATCAGCTTCCTAAAAAATGCTATGTGCAACTGGAATACGATACTTACAAGCTCTGGAATAACAGTAGCAATGGTTAACATCAGGACAGGGATCTTCCAGGGCAACTCACTGTCGCCATTATTCTTCGTAGTAGCTATGATTCCCATGGCAAAAGTACTGCAAAAGATGGATGCTGGATAACAACTCAAAAAAGGGGGCAACAGAATTAAACATCTGATGTTGATGGACGACATCAAGCTGTATGGTAAGATCATGAAGGAAAGAGATACCCTAATCCAGACTGTAAGGATTGTGTCTGGGGACATCAGGATGTAGTTTGGAATAGAAAAAAGTGCCTTGGTCAACATACGGAAAGCAAAGTGACAAGGACTGAAGGGATAAAGCTACCAGATGGGATAGCATCAAACGTTTAAATGAGACAATATACAAATACCTAGGAATAATAGAAGGAGAGGATATAAAACACCAAGAGATGAAGGACACGATCAGGAAAGAATATATGCAGAGATACTCAAGTTAAAACTCAATGCCGGAAATATGATGAATGTCATAAACATATCGGCAGTACCAGTAATCAAATACAGTGCAGGAGTAGTGAGTGGACGAAGGCACAGTGGAATGGCACAACATACCAATGCACTGACAGTACATGAGCCAGACTAAAGAACTGGCCAGCGATGAAACATAACAATGGTCATGGAGGGGAGAACTTAAGAAGGAAACAGATGGATTGCTAACAGCGGTACAAGATCAGGCCCTAAAAACCAGATATGTTGAAAGAACGATAGATGGAAATAACATCTCACCCATATGCAGGAAGCACATTATGAAAAACGAGACCATAAACCACATAATAAGCAAATATTCGGCACTTGTACAGAGCCAGTACAAAAAGAGGCATGATTCAAAAGCAAAAGCCCTCCTATGGAGCCTGTGCAAGAAACACCAGCTACCTGGAAGTAATAAGTGGTACAAGCACCAAAGTGAGGCAATAGAAAACAATAAGACAAAGATCGTCTGGGACTATGGCATCAGAACAGGTAAGGTAATATGTGCACTGATTGACAAAATCAAGAAGAAAGTATTACTCACTGATGTCACAATGCCATGGAACACCAGAGTGGATGAAAAAGAAAGAGACAAAATTGATAATTATCAAGACCTGAAAATAGAAATAAGGATATGGGATATGCCAATGCCCGTGGAATTTGTACTCATAATCATAGGAATACTAGGCCCAACCAAAGATCCCTGAAAAAGAACGTGGAAAAACTAGATACTGAAGTAGCTACAGGACTCATGCAGTAGAGTATGCTCCTAGAAACAGCGCACATATTAAAAGTGATGGACTCTTAAGGAGGCAGGTTGCAACCTGGAACCCCACACTATAGAAACCACCCAGTCGAACTAGATGACTGTGATAGACAAAAAGATAAAAAGTAAAAAATATTGATAATAACAATAATGTTCTAAAGGGTCCACAATAATAAAAAGTGTTAAGAGTCCGTGAATAATTTTTAAAACTTTACAAAAAGCTTTCAAACCCTTCCCTGGACTAAAGATGAAACCAGGGAAGGGTTCGAAAGCTCTTTGTAGAGTATTAAAAATTATACACGGACTCTTAACACTATTTTATTATTGTGGACCCTTTAGAACATTATATATACTCTCGCGATAGAGAGTTTTTCCCTAATAACAATAATAATAGTCTAGTTGATATTTAAACAGAAGTAAAAATACACTGTTACTGGTTTAAGTATTGAAATTAAGGTACACCATAATATCTTTGTTGCTCTGAACCAATTGTTGCGAATGTTTCTCATAAATTTTTTCACATTAATTCAAGCAAATGTTTCTTGTTCTTTTTTCAGGGTGGTTTGAATTGTTTTAAGGGGGAATTCCGTCGTAAGTTAGCTTGTTTATAGATGCCAGCCATAAAATCTAACAAACTAATCATATCACTCTTGTGTCGAAATGTTCTCCCTGAAGTTGCAGTGTCTTTTGTACGTGGGTGTATCTTACACATCTATACTACTAGTATCTGTCATAAGCAACAATTCTTCCCTTTAAGCCAAAGTACATAAGATCCAACGGTACATGAACAGGAACAAAATATACCAACAAAACAAACTATTTGGAACCAACTAAGAGGGGAAGACAACCACCAGGAAATTTCTGATACCAAATCAAGTAAGAGACTCTCTAAAAAACATATGGAGCAATCAGGTATCACACAGCAAAGATGAAACATGGCTCCAGGAAGTCAAGGCAGAAGAAATGGAGAGAATAAAACAAATATTCACCGAAATTATGACAGACACAATCAGACACCAACAAAAGAAAATTCCCAAATGGAAAGCCCCAGATCCCGATGAAGTCCATGCATACTGGCTTAAATCCCACACGGCCCTACGTCCACGAATTGCAGGACAACTCCAGTAGTTTCACAAACCACCATGCACCCAAATGGATGACCACAGGGAGAACAGCCTTAGTACATAAAGGAAAGATTAAAGAAAATATAGCAAGTAACTATACAGGCCAATCACTTGCCTACCAATAATGTGGAAGTTACTGATAGGTATCATCAGTGAAAGGCTATACAGCTACCTAGAGGATACAAACACCATCCCCTATCATCAGAAAGGCTGCAGAAGGAAGTGTGGACCACAAACAATCAGCTATAGATAAACAAAATGGTAATGAAGAACAGTAAGAGAAGGAAAACTAACCCAAGCATGGCATAGATTAACTACAAAAAAGCCTTCGACATGATACCTCACATGTGTCTAATAGAATGCCTGAAAATATATGGCACAGAGGAAAACACTATCAGCTTCCTAAAAGATACAATGCACAACTGGAATACAATACTTACAAACTCTGGAATAAGACTAGCAGAGATTAACATCAGGACAGGGATCTTCCAGGGCCACTTACTGTCCCCACTACTTTTTGTAGTAGGCATGATTCCCATGACAAACGTACTGTAGAAGAGCATCAAGGATATAAATATCTTAATCTAGACTGTAAGGATTGCATCTGGGGACATCAGGAAGGAGTTTGGAACAGAAAAATGTGCCTTGGTCAACATACAAAAAGGCAAAGTGACAAGGACTGAAGGGATAAAGCTACCTTATGGGAATAGCATCAAACACATAGATAAGACAGGATACAATTACCTGGGAATAATAAAAGGAGAGGATATAAAACACCAAGAGATGAAGGACACGATCAGGAAAGAATATATGCAGAGAATTAAGGTGATACTCAAGTCAAAACTCAACGCTGGGAATATGATGAAAGTCATAAACTTATGGGCAGTACCAGTAATCAGATACAGTGCAGGAGTAGTGGAGTGGACGAAGGCTGAACTCCACAGCATAGATCATAAAACTAGGAAACACATGACAATACACAAAGCATAACAACAAAGATCAAATACAGATAGACTATAGATAATAACAAGAAAGGAAGGAGGAGAGGGCTACTAAGCATAGAGGACTGTGTCAACATCGAGAGTAGAGCACTGGGGCAATATATGAAAACCAGTGAAAACAAGTAGCTCAGGAATGCATAGGAAGAAGGACTGATATAAGTAGACGAAAACCCAGAAACATACAGAGACAGAAGAATGACAAACTGAACGGAAGAATGGCACAATAAACCAATGCACGGGCAGTACACTAGACAGACTAAAGAACTGGCCAGCAATGAAACATGGCATTGGTTACAGAGGGGAGAGCTTAAGATCAGGCCTTAAGAACCATATTTATTCAAAGAACGATAGATGGAAATAACATCTCACCCATATGCAGAAAGTGAAATTTCAAAAACGAGACCATAAACGATATAGCAAGCGAATGTCCGGCACTTGCACAGAACCAGAGCCTGTGCTAGAAACACCAGCTACCTTGTAGTTATAAGTGGTACGAGCACCAACGTGAGGGAGTGATAGAAAACGATCAAGCAAAGATCCTCTGGGACTATGGTAACAGAACAGATAGGGTGGTACCTGCAAATTGACCAGACATGACGTTGATTGCTAAAACCAAGAAGAATGTATGGCTCATTGATGCTGCAATACCATGGAGCACCAGAGTAGATGAGAAAGAAAGAGAAACATTGATAAGAATCAAGACCTGAAAATATGAATAAAAAGGATATGGAATAGGCCAGTGAAAATTGTACACATGATTATAACATTTTTTCACATTAATTCAAGCAATTATTTCTCCTTTTGATTTCAGGGTGGTCTGAATTATTTCAAGGGTGAATTCCGTCGTAAGCTAGCTATTTTATAGATAATAGCCATAAAATGTCATAAATTATTCATATCACTCTCGTGTCGAAATGCTCTCTCTGAAGTTCCAGTGTCCTTTAAACGTGGGAGTATCTTACACATCTATACTATTGATATCTCATAAACAACATTCTTCTCTTTACCTTCCTCTAATTGGACATTAAGAAAAACTAATCATAACAGGCTTGTCCATAGTAAGAGTCGAAATACATCAACAGGAAAAACAGATGGGAGGGTTCATCAAAATTTAATCGCAATTTATATCTTAACATCATCTGCCCTGTTCTAAGTGGATGCAATTGACTGTGACATACACATGGCAGCCGTCTTTAATACACGAGTCCTAGTGGGAAAGCTTTCAACAACAAAGATAGAGAATTACTGATCTTAGAATCTTCAGCTGAAAACCCTTACGGACAGTCAACAGACTATAAACCCAAGACCGATACAAGTGAATTCAAGAGACATCAGTAGAAAGCGAGAATAGCTTTATTCCTTACTTAGACATTTGGAGATCAGTAACTTCCACCACTGCCCAAGGTAAACCATTCCACATTTTAGTTATAGCTGGGATAAAAATCCTAGGAAACTGTGTAGAATTAACTTGACTCTAGATAACGACACACTGTTTGCAGCAGCAGCCTGTTTAGTGGTACGAACAAAAGCAGCTAGGTCAGGTAAAGAGTGCAGCAAATGTGTAACAACATAATATTATATACATTGCATACAAGAGAAAGGGAATTCAGTCATATTGAGAAATAAAAAGAAAATTCAAAATTCTTGAGACTAGAATATTTGGCTCCTGTCTTCTGATGGCAGAACCGACGCGCACCTATGCTAGAGAGAGAGAGAGAGAGAGGAGAGAAGAGAGAGAGAGGTTGTATCGCCGGCCACAAGGGAAATTAAGATAAATAAATGAGACCAACACTGACACAAGGAATAAGAAACTACCTCGCAAATTTGATTAAAATACTGTAAAAAAATATGTATATAACAGTAAAGTTGTTCAGCACATTAAGGGCCTTAATAACATCTTTACGGGGTAAAGGACAATTATTATGATTATTGTTATTATTATTAATATGATTATTAGGAAACATTCCCAAGCTGGAAGGAAGCTTCCAAAGAATAAGGAACCCATGTGCTTATGAAAAAAGACGAGAAATTAGGAATGGGAAAAACGCATAAATAAACTTTAAACTCATACATACACAAAAAGAATAGATGAAATCTGAGGCTAATAACATTATCTAAATAACATTACCTTGAAAATCACATCGTCTGCCTTGTTTGATTACCTAAGGAAGATTCATAAAATGTTTCAAAATTTTTCAAATCTTGTTAAATTGTCTGCATTGGCCCTCTTTTAAGTATATGGGAATACTCATATTTAAGCGTATTTCACACCCTAGTCTACTTCCAGTTCGTATTCGTTTACTTTTACTCGTACGCTAATACAAAATCATCTCTAGTCTCATGTTTCGATTTATAGAAAATACGCTCTGTGAGACGTGGAGGACCCACTTTGCGATTAACAATTAATCCTGCCACTAGTTGCGTTAGAAACATTGGCATGCCTCTTGGGTACTTAAGCCTTGCTAAGTCTCTTTCTCAAGTTCAAGGTACAAAAGGAAACAGTATTATCATTCATTCTAAAAATTCAAAACTTAAAGAATAAGCTACCATAGCATTCCTGAATCATAAATTTTACCCAAACTCCCTTTCTCCACTTTTAAGCGTTTTAGAAACATGGCGAAAGGAATTACTGTAAAATTTTCCACTAGTGATTTACACGGTAAAGCGTGAAACTATTGGACTCCTCTCTATAGTCAGAACCACGAAAACTATTTTGGCCACTTTTTTCGCCTTGCTCGTTTTTTTAAAAGATGCTAAGATTGTTTTCCGGACGTCAAAGTTAGGTCATTGCAGCGCTACTACGGGTTGCCTCCGATTCTACATATTGACGTTTAAGGTATACAAATTGGGTAATTACCATACATAACCTATCATTGTTGTAAAAGTCAAGCTGCAAGGTTACAGCAACTTTATCCATGGTCTATGACCCCTAAGGGCCGATTTTTTATTTTTGTTTTATTTTGGCTTTTCACTGCCGAATTTGATATTTGTTTCCTTCTATCATATATGATATTGCAAGATGCTTATTAAGATACAAAAGTGACATGCTGGCTAAAGGTAAAATGACTAAATGGATATGCATTCTGATTGAGTATACTTATAACCACCATAAAGTTAAAAAGTAACCATAAAAATTATTAGTAACAAGGATGAAAATTAACATTTTAAACAACTTAATTTAGCCTAGAATAACTTTGATGCATAGCCTTAACAGTTATGTTTATGAATCATAATTATTTAATTTCACAGTCTCTGTGGTGACAACAAGCCCAGGACTTAAGTCAGCCACAGCTGCCATCCAGGGTTTAAAGGAATATCGTACTGACAGATGTAACGCAAGATGCTTACAAGGAACTTCATCTTAATGCTAGACTACTAACTTAGAAGATTTTGTTCTGATAGTTGAGCTGTCTATCATATTTGAAAAGCCTACACTATTCATTAAGGACTGATCACTGATTGAATTACTTATCGTAAACTAGGTAAAAAATCTAGGAACAAACATTTTGCTACACCAGTGAAGCCTACGAGGCTCAATGATGATTGAAACAACTGAGTTATCTATGTCTGTAAAATTAAGAACCAAAGAGCAGTTTGCCATAGTGAACAAATGAATTATAACACAGAATTATAGGTTATAAAGCCAAGCCCTGATGTGCTTTAAGCTATTTAGCGTTTCGTACAATGATTATTAATAAGGACACTGGAGTGGGTGGACATTATATAAAGAGATCCTGACAATAACGGATCTGAAGTAGGATCTAAAGGTAAAACCAAAAGAAAACCCTACAGTTTCACTAAGGAATAATAGTTAAAGATTGAAGAAAGCAGAATGAACGAAAGGAACGGTACTAGAGATAAAGAGGAATGGCTGAAAAGTGGATGCAGCTGGAGGCCAAAGCCTCTATTAATGTTTACAGGGCATCATGTCAGTTCCACTAACTACTTTCCACATAGCAGATTGGCCTATGTTGCTAACTGGAATCTGGTTACTGATTTATTTATTTACTGAAGCTGATGTCGAAAAACTCAAAGCTGTTGATTCTGGCTGACCAAGCAGTTTCAAATAGGTTTCTGTATTAACGAAGCTTATAGCGCTCACTAGCACAGTTCGTGCTAAGAACATATAATTCATTCATTTATTTACCAACCCAAACCATCTAGGGTTATTGTTATTGACTGAATGAGGAGGATGACTGTCATAATACATCTGAGGGTTGAGAACTGAATTATTTATGTACCGTGGATTGGCAATGATACAACTATGGACACTTATGCCGGCTCACTGAATAAGTTAGAGCAGTTTGAGATATCTCAGAAGCCTATTGTTCTCATTAACAATTCATTATCATTTGCTTTATCTACGATAAACTGATATTTGAGAAGTCTATGATACTCAATGAAGGGTAACTATTGGCTGATGCATCTACAGTAAACATGAGGCATATTTGATAAGTCCATGGTTGCTGGCTCACTGAAAAGATAAAAAGATTGGTAACATTTTGAAAGCCTTATGTGCCCATTGAGGCTTTATTAATACCTGATTTATTTACTTTAAACTTGAACTGAAATTGTTTTGAACATAGATGTCAGTTCATTCAGTTGGGTTAAGTGGTTTGACTTATTCAAGAAGTCTACAAAGTTTTATGGAGACTGATCTTAGATTGATTCATCTAATTAATATTGGTGTCAAAACTACCAAGTCAATGTAAACTAGTATCAAAGGAAATTAACTCATTAACAGCGGCTCACTTATGTGGGCATTGCAGTTCCATCATTTGAGAGACCTAGGGTGGTCATGGAGTATTGCTTAGACTTTTTTTTTTTTTGAAAACCAATGTCAAAATAACTAAGAAGCATGAATTTTACTATGTTAGAGAAGTTTATGCTACTAATTGAAGATTATGTATTGCATGATTTATTCAGTATAAATTGTTACTGTAACAACTGAATTAATGCCAGATCACAAACCATCGCACACAT
>NC_061100.1:59586857-59589357 GCF_015104395.2 Macrobrachium nipponense
TCACCATCCTTCAGCTGATGAGGCAAATAGGAAACAAATACTTGCTGTTCCAACAAAGACTCAATGTTACTAAAGCCCTCGAGAACCTGCCTCCCTTCTATGCCAAGCCTGACTGACTGTGTCTAAAACCAAGCGACAGAAGTTAACTCACTACGTCACAAACATACACAGGAGGGCAGATAAAACAAGTGAACAATTGAAACAGGATTGTTCCACTAAAACCACTGCAAATAGATACCTCCCTACTTAACAGACAACAAAATTTTCCAAAAAATTTTTTTTAAACATGTCACATACACTTCACAAAGCTGCCACAGAACTACCAGCCATAACAGAACCAACCCTGTAATAGTCGCCAAAGTAATAGCCTCGTCTATAGAGACCAGCAGGATCATAAATAAAAAACATGAAATGGGACTAGATTGGTTGATGGAAGGAGACAAACAACGTGGTAGGGTACAAAACAGATTACAAAAATACCTTAATACTAATTTATTATACACCATGAATTGCAATATATGAGTCACGTTTAGTCAGACATTCATTCATCAATCGAATCAATATTACCATTAATGTAATTGTAATGTTTTTATGTATGTTATTTTGATCTTCTTTTCGCCTATATTATCATTTCTTGCTTAATTGTTATTATTTGTTTGAGTCTCTAAGGAGTGTTTAAATGAGATGCAGTGCAAGTTTCTTCCCTTTATTTACACTAGAATGATACAGTCACAGTTACAAGTTCAACAATGAAGATTACCAATCAAGAAATGAAGTTCTCTTGACCGCTACATTTCTGGGAATCTCTGGGTAACTGACCTCCCTTCGTCACGGCTGCCCGGCAGTCCTTTCTTTTTTCAACTGATGCCCTCCTTTACAGTTCGTTTCTCGAAGATTCTATAAAGGAGAATGTCCCACCTAAAATAGGAGGGGACAGGCGGGGGATAATCTTTTGTCCCGCCTGTTGGTCATTCATATCGGTTGTAGATTATCTAACGCCGTCCTTTAGGTGTGATGGATTGACTTAATTCATCCCCTTGTGAGTGGAACTTATGACATCACCGGAACTGTCGAGTTTCCAGCGAGAGTGTAGAGGTCAGGTCACAGGTGAAGATTTTTATGGGAGCCCTTGATTAAAACTTTGCGCGTGTTATGGCTACTGTTCAAGACTCTTCCTGTGACTAATTGTCACTCTCTCTCTCTCTCTCTCTCTCTCTCTCTCTCTTTAATATTTACGCTATTCCTGATTGACATTCTCCTAGCTATCATTACATAATAAATGCTTAGCAGCACCAGCACTTAAAACAACTTTTAAGTATTTAAAAAAAAAAAACTTTTTCCTTTGTCTGACTCTATTTTTAAAGGTTTTACTCGTCCGTTATTTAAGCAACTTTTAGAATTGGCCGTGCAGGACACGACTTTTATTTCTAAAGACTCTTGTTTTAAGCAAATTGAAGGGATGGTGATGGGCAGCGCACTTGGTCCCGCCTTCGCCAATATTTTTATAAACTCCCTGGAGTAGGCCATCTCTGACAGTTGCCCCCTCAACATTTATCTCCTATTTTACAGAAGGTACGTGGATGACACGTTTGCATTGTTTAGGTTTGATTTTAATGAATCCCATAACTCCCTAACATTTTTAGATTTACTTGTTTCCAGAGACAATAATAGCTTTCATACAGGAATTTATAGAGAGTACATTCACAGGCTTAGGGACAAATTTCTATTGCTCATGTAATTTTAATTTTAAATTAAATGCCCTCTCCACTCTCCTTCATAGAGCCTTTGTCCTCACTTCCAGTTGGGTCTCTTTCCACAACGAAATGGATTTTTTATTAAACTTTTTTAACAACAACTGTTTCCCGTCAGTGCACTTTTATAGAACTCTCAATAAATTTTTAAACAAGATAATGAACCCCCCACCTCCTATACATATCGTTCCCAAATTAATTATCTATGCTAAGTTCCCTTTTCTTCATGACAATTCCTTCAAAAAGAAAGTTATACAATTAATTAACAATGAATTACCAGCCTTGAACCTAAAATTAATTCCGAAAAATCCTCTAACCATCCGATCTCTTTTCAGAGCCAAAGACAAATTAAGCCAGCCTTTGATGTGCAACATAGTTTATAAATACACATGTTCCAGATGTAATCGGGGTACTTATGTTGGATGCACGAAGAGGCTGCTACAAGTCCGTTTCTGCACCCACAAAAGAGTCAGTTTCCGAACAGGATGCAAACTATCCAATCCTGAGCTATCTAGCATCCGTAATCACACCATGTATATATTAGTATATATATATATATATATATATAATGTAAAATCCTTATATATTATAGTTATATATTCAGTTTGTATTCCACATAGGAAAATGAAAAAAGGTATATCTCAGAAAATGCCCAACAGTTTCGTCCTCCAATGGACCTCTTCTTGGAGCGTTTATTAAGGAAAGAGATAAAGTTTACAGTGCATGCGGCCAAGAAAGGCCTAAAATGT
>NC_061100.1:59604357-59611857 GCF_015104395.2 Macrobrachium nipponense
GTCTTTGACATAAAATACGGGGCCCTTTAGAAATTTTATATGAAGTTTTTTTGGAATCTGATCAAATAAAGGAGACGAACGTGGGAGGGGGGGTGAATTTGTTTGATAATCTTAGAGGAAAACTTTCTAGCGCCTGGAAGTTGCTAGAGAAATTTAGCTAGCTCCCAGACTGCTATGAGGATTAATTATGACAAGAAAACTCGAGCACGCTCGTTTGAGCCTGGGGAATTAGTTTTCGTGTTGGGTACTGATTCGGATAACTTCCTTGAACCAAGGTATAAGGGGCCTTGGAAGGTGTTGAGGAAGTTATCCGATCTTAATTATGAAATAGAAGCTCCCGGGACCAAACGAAAGTGTCGAATTTTTCACATTAACAGACTGAAACCTTATGTCTCTAGTAGATCTGATCCTTTGGAAACAGGGTATGAATCGGTTTCTTTGGTGGCAGAGGTGCTTCCTGATGGTCTGAGGAAATAATTAATCAAGTACCTTCAGATGCTCTATCCAAGAATGTGCAATGTTTGGATGGGTTAGATGAGCATTTGAAGCATCTTGATCTAAATTCAAAGAAGGGAAATGGAATGGCATTTAATTTTCATTCTTTTTCAGATTTGGTTAGAGATCCTCCCGGATTGACTAGCTTTTAATTGAACATGATGTGGTAGTAGGAGGGGCTTCACCAATTAAACAAAGTCCTTATAGACTAAACCCAATCCCACTAAAATGGATATAGTCAATAAGGAAATAGAATATATCTGAAACATGATTTTAATACAACCTTCTGTTAGTCCTTGGAGCTCCCCTATAGTATTGGTGAAGAAATCCGATGGACAGTATCGGATGTGTGTGGACTATCGTAAAGTTAATACACACACTAAAAATTATTCCTTTCCTCTTCCTAGATAGACCACATTGGTTCAGCAAAGTATATTACAAAGTTGGATTTGCTCAAGGGCTACTGGCAAGTTCCTTTGTCGGATCGAGCAAGAGAAATTTCAGCATTTGTCACCCCATTCGGTTTGTATGAATGCAAGGTCATGCCTTTTGGGATGAGGAATGCTGCTTGTACTTTTCAAAGATTAATGGACCGTGTGGTCTGTGGATTAGAAGGTACCGAGATCTACATAGATGATCTTGTTGTTCATAGTAATGATTGGAAAACTCATTTACTCAGGTTGGGTAAAGTTTTTGAAGCTCTCCGTGCTGCGGGCTTAGTCATTAACCTCGCTAAATGCGAATTTGGTAAGGCCACAGTTGTGTATCTGGGTCATGAGGGTTGGTCTGGTCATATAGCCCCGAAACAGGCTAATGTCGAGGCTATAACTAATCTAAAGATCGTGCATGTCCGAGAAGTTCGAAGGGTGCTTGGTATGATGGGCTACTATAGAAGGGTCATTAGGAACTTTTCTGACATTGCTCGCCCTTTGAATGATCTTTTGCTAAAGAATAAAAAATTTATTTGGACTAGCGAGTGTGAAGAGGCATTCATTAAAATTAAGACTATTCTTATGTCTAAACCTATTTTGATTTCTCCGAATTTTCAAGCTCCCTCTATAATTGCTGTTGACGCTAGCGATGTAGGCATTGGAGGCGTTCTCTTTCAAAAGGGCGAGGACGAGGAGGTGTACCCAATATCCTACTACAGCAAAAAGTTGTTAACGGCAGAGCGTAAGTATTCAACTATTGAGAAAGAGGCTCTCGCCCTGATCCGTACCATATCTCATTTTAAACCTACTAACTAATCTTTCTTTTCCAGTTGAGTATGGGACGGATCATAATCCGTTAGTGTTTATTGAACGGATGAAGGGGTTCTAACCAAAGGATTTTGTACGTTTGGGCCTTGCCAACTGCAAGAGGCTCAACTTGGTAATTAATGAAACCCATATTAAAGGATCTGATAATAAGATCCCGACACCTTGTCTAGGATGTAAAGTGTTTATTTTTGTTGGTCTCTCCCGCCTCTTTCTTTTCGCCCTGCTCTTTTCTCTTTGTGTTCATTTAGAGTGAAAGCAAGTGCTAACTTTATGGTTTGTTCCGACGTTGTTCGGTTGTTTCGTTTATTTATGATGGAATGTTTTTTTTTTTTTGCCAGTGTTTGTTTTTAGTTTAAGTATTAGTTGTAAGAAATATTCTATATCAGTCATAGTTTCTTATTAGCTGATAGGTAGGTCTTTGTGCCATTTGTTATGACTTTAATTTTTAGCAAGAACTTTTGGAATTTCAGAACTTTATCATTTTCTGTGATTTAGTACATTTTGTTCTTGGCTTTAGAATTATACTCGATTAATTTTTTTTTTATTTCCAGGCTTTGTATTTAATTAGACTGTTTATATATTGGTATGTTTGAGGTATATTTAATGCCGACCTTTTTATTTCAGAATGTGTAATGCACAATTGTGTGTGCTTTATTAGATAATTCTATGCATGTTTACATTAAGGTTATCTTTACTTTTAAGATGGATGCTATTTTAAGATTTAATTGATTCTTTAGGTTGTATAAAAAAATTTTACTCTATTTGATAAATTTTTTTTTGTAGGGGGAGAAAGGTATTAGATTAAAGTAAATTCATTATAATTTAATTATGAGTTGTTAATATTTTTCCAACCTTTTGATCTTTTTCTAGTTTTAAGTTTATTAATAAGCTAGCGTCGTTTTTCGTATATTTAAGCTTTTCTTAGTTTGATGAATTCTGTAAGGGAGTCATATGACTTCGCAGTTTTGCTTTGTTTACCACCTTCTCCCCCGGTATTAGTGAACCACTGAAGTGCCTTATTAACGATCGTTGTTTTTCTCTCCTATGAGCTGTGTCGACTCGAGTGGAAGGCTTGATCGTAAGGGTGGTGATTCGTGATAGGGTTAGTGCGAGTTCCTCCTCACAGCCTGACGCTTTGCCACTTAATCTTTGGTCACTTCTGCAGTTTTGTACGGAGATTTGGAGATTTGGATCACGGCTTCTTTAATCCTTCGCTGCCTTGTGTGTGGTCGCTGGTGTTTGTCACCCGCGGCATTCATCAGCCACGCCCCTTCCCTCGTTCGTCGGTAGGATTCCGAATGAGTTGGCCCGTATCTACTGGGAACGGTGCAGTTTGTGGCGTGCGAGATCCGTTGACGTCCCGGATTCTCCGAGGCTACCACCCTTAGTATTCCCGTGTTATTTTGGATTGCCTGCAGGCATTGCAGCTTGACCCAGTTGACCTGCTCCTCGGCGTCAGTGAGTTCTTGGAACTCGTGGAGACAAGTAGGGCGGCTTTCTACAGGTATGAGATATTTTTGTAACTATTAAGACGATCGTGGATCGCTGGGTACCTGCAGATTTGCACGCCCCTGGTTGCAGTACGGTCTTCTGGATCTGGTATGACCTGAGAAGATGATTCTCTAAGCCTCTTGTGATTATTACTTTGCATCAATTTGTAAGATTATTTTTTCGTAATTCATTGTTTATTTACTTAAGTTCAGTTTAGCATTTAAGTTAGTTTGTCTGTGTTAGGTAGGAATAATATTAAGTTTCCCATTTATTTTCTCTTGCTTCCTTCTACCTAACTTAGTTTATTAGGTTAGATTTTCTGGCCAGTAATTTGACAGGTACCTGCCTGAAGTGTTACATTTAAAATTTCCTATTTCTTATCTTAGGGTTTAATTTAGCTGTAGGTGATCTTTTAAAGATCTTAAGGTTGGTTTTCCCTTGCTTTATACATTCATTTATTTTGGTTATTATCGTTACCAACCATTACCTTTTTGTTGTGTGTTTGTAAATAAATATTGTAACTTTTGTTGAGGTGTTTGTTCTTTTGTTCCTAAGTTGCTGTGTTACATTTTTACTGACCGCAAATTCTGAGTAGAGACAAGAACCCTTGAAATTTTTGATGAAAGGAAATGTTCCTGAATTCTTCAAGGCCTTTGAGAGGGTGTCTGCTCGGTTGTCTCTGGTGGCCAAGACAACCGAGCAAAATTGAAATAAAAAAAGAACAATTCAAAATAATAGATTATGTCAAAAATCCTGACCATCTAACTACCCTCGAGTCTTTATACATTAAGAAACTTGTTCCTTCACTCAATAGCAATACCTCCTCAGCAACTCTATACCTGGCATAGTTGACGTCGTCTTCGTCAACTATTTTTTAGTCATTCCATCTATTCTCTACATTATGGACGGTTGGTGTTTGGGTTGTTCTCTCTCTGTTTACCTTTGTTTGTTTTTACTTTGATTTTTAATTTTTAAGACTATTTTAATATTTGTGAGTTCCTTTTTTATCATTGAATGTTATTTATGTGTCTCTTTGCTCTTTTACAGACTGATGATGCACAGAAGTTTTATGTGCGAAACGTTTCGTTGGAAATAAACTTGATTCCTTTTAATCGTTGTATCATGGACACCTTCTGAAGCTCCTATATATTTATTTAACTGAGCCTTTATATATATATATATATATATATATATATATTTGTGTGTGTGTGTGTGTATGTCTGTCTGTGTGTGCGTGTGCGTGTGCGGATTGGAACTCATCCCGAATTTTGTTCAAGAGCAGCTGTCGAAACAAATGTCAGATGGTATAATCTTTACTGATAAAACATCAAGATAATAGGCTCAACCTTTCCAGTGTAGCCTGGGACTCGGGCATATAGACATCTTCCTTAAGGCAACGATGAAGCGGATTAAGGCAATTAATAGAACTGAAAGGGCATATCTCCCACTATATATTTCGCTATTTGATAAGGGTGGAAGTTAGTCCCCTGAAATATAGTGCTTAGCTTGAGACATATCCTGTTTTAACAGAAGAGATTCCAAAATACGTTAGTTAGATTAAGAAAATGGGAGGATATCATAATCACAAAATCTTACAATGAAAGGAAAATATTTTTCTTAGATAATGTGACTTACATCATTCAAGTTCATGAACTTCTAAACGACACGGAGACCTATGATAAATTAATGAAAGGTCCCACTACAAACATCGCTGCCCAATTTAATAAATCAGTCAGAACCATAGGGGGTTAATAAGAAGAACGTAGAATTTCTAGTCATTCAAGATAAGCAACCCCTCTCCCCCCTATGTTTATGGCCTCCCCAAAATACATAAAGATGGGATTCCTGTACGCCCCATAATATCTAGCAGGGGCTCTTTCATGTATAAAATATCCAAATTGCTTGCAGACCTGTTATCACCCTTTCTAGGAAGATTCTCATCCTCCCACGTTGAACATGCAGAGGATTTTATACATAGATTTAGTTTAGA
Source organism: Macrobrachium nipponense (assembly GCF_015104395.2). NCBI lineage: Eukaryota > Metazoa > Arthropoda > Malacostraca > Decapoda > Palaemonidae > Macrobrachium > Macrobrachium nipponense. Next base: position 59,609,593 of record NC_061100.1, read on the forward strand.
TATCCCCGCAAATAACATCAAATTGCTCAGCCTTGATATTGAATCATTATTTACCAAAGTTCCGATCGCTGACGTGTTGTCCTTTCTAAAGAGGAAGTTACAACCATATGAAGAACATTTTCCTCTTGGTATTGGCAAAGCAATAAAATTAATCAACCTTTGTGTAACTAACAACGTGTTTTCTTTCAATGGTAATTTTTACAAACAAAAATTTGGTTGTAGCATGGGCAGTCCCCTATCCCCTCTTCTAGTTAACCTATACATGGTATTAATATTTTTAAACAGAAATTTTTTCGACTATCAAACCCTCAACATGATCTGACTTAGATACTGGGCTGATAGCTGGGTAGATTTCAGTGAATTTTTCAATCAACTAAATTCGCTAGTTCCGACCATAAAATTTAAAACAGAATGGGAAAATGACGGAAAATTGCCGTTCCAAGACGAACTAATCATAAGAGAACAGAATAGATATGCGTTCACAGTATACAGGAAACCCACTTTCGCTGTTTCATATATTCATTTCTTAAGTTACCACGATGTATCCGTAAAGATCATGGTCGAGTGCAACCTATTTCTCAAGGGGCTGAGAATATGTTCAAGTGGGTACATAGATAAAGAATTCAATACGATCGCCAACACCTAACGCAACTGCTCAGAATAGACAAATAGATTTCAACAATAAAATAAAACTTCCATGCGATGAAAACATCCAAAAAACCACAGAACCCATTCAGGTCTAATAATACTTTCATTTTCCGTTAATCCAAATCCATCGGGAGTTCGCTCATTAACGTATACTTGAATAAAAGAGGAAAAGAAGCCGGGGTTTACAAGATACCGTGTAGCAATTGTAATGAGATTTACGTTGGGGAAACTGGTAGATCCGTTTCGTAGAGATTAGCAGAGCAGAAAATATCAGCGCGATATGCATCAGAGAATTCGGGGATTTACCTATATATTAGGGACAAAGTCCATACTATTAACTGGAGTGAGACAAAGCTGGTTTTCAAAAGTAGCTAGCCGTACAATAGGAAAATGCTGGAATCTGCTATCATCAGTCAAACCAACAATATGAACCTGTCGGGAGGTCCTTGGAAAGACAATGACATCGACGAACTAAGCAGGTGTCCAAGAACATCCGACCACCGGACGAGTCGCCAGACGAGAGTTAATGAGGCCAGAAATCACCAGGGGATATTCTAATTCCATCCTTCCTGGGTCACCAGTGGAGACTTACTGCCACACCTACATATACTTGTATATACACTTTTGTAAGATATCCTATGTCTATATTTTACCAGTGAACAGGAACACAGAGGGAAGTGCTCGAAATATATGGTTGCAAAGTTAAAATAGCGTTTTATTCGTCTTTTATCTTCATATTATACTGTTGCATTACAGTAAAGAGACAATTCATAATATATATATATATATATATATATATATATATATATATACTATATATTAATATATATGTATATGTGTGTATATATATACATATATATATATAAATAATATATATAATATATATAAATATATATATATATATATATCTCCACTCAGTTTTGGTATTGTGACCTCCACAGGTCATTGATATTTAAAAATGTTCCCTGCTGAAGAAGCAGATTGTACACATAACATTGGTCATTTGTACGTTTTGTCTGGGAGGGAGTGGTTGAGGCGGGGGGGGGGGGGGGGGGGGGGGGGGGGGGGGGGGTGAGGGTCGAGTTGGGGACGGGTGTTTGTTCCTTTATTCCTCATGGTGACGAATGTCTTCAAGAAAATGCTCTGCATCTGTGGACGTCACTCAATCTCGCATTGTTGCATTCTAAACCTCCATTCGCCGATCAGCCAATCACTTGCGGAAAGTGTTACATAAAAGCTTTTAGACTAATAGTTTGTCAGGAAATCTTTAGAAAGAATTTCTTTCTACAAATAAATTTACTAATGCATTAAAAAATGCAAAATTTCTGCCTGCTTTATTTATTATAATTTTTAAGGATATATAAACACACCTTAATGTGCATGGGTGTAGGTGGTTAGATTAAAGACACTGAACATGGTTTGCTCTCACATGTACATCATCAAACACAAGGAAAACTAGACGTTATAATTTACGTGAAACCATCATATCAGTTTCATTTCACTAAGACCCTTCACCCTTCTTGCTTAGTGATCTCTTGAGGGAATATGACGAGTCCTGGTTTCTCCTGATTGCATCCTTTGATCTTTACTTAATCTTCAAGAATGAGCGCTGAGTAG
>NC_061100.1:59616857-59639357 GCF_015104395.2 Macrobrachium nipponense
CTACATCGTGTAGTACATTCACAACTCCCAATTGTGAGATTCCACTAGACTGCTTGCTGACATTTGATAAAACGTAATTGAAAGCATTTGATTTGCATAATATTAGGCAATTTATAGAAGACTTAATTTATAAATTCTCTTCGTTATTCTGTAATTATTACATATACAGCAGACTTATTTGGATGGCATATGCATGGGTGTTATGTGTAAATACATCTACAAGCACACAAATGAATTATGGGGCATAAGCCCCACGGAAAGAGTTCAACAACATCTGTATGTACATCATAAAACTTGGTAAAGACAAGTGGCCATTGAGGGGCCTTAGGTATTTCACTAATTGGATATGCAACTGCAATCATGACACCTGAGAATAAAATTCGTTATGCTCTTTCATCCCTAACCAAAGACTTATGCTCCTACAAGCACACATGTTCATTCGTGGCTTTCCGGCAGATGAAGAAACTCTCACCTCGGAGAAAGCACCAACCCAAGGTCTGGCCAGAAAAAACACAAAATCTCATGTCGATGTTTTTGGTGAATATTCCCAACAAGGTTTTCCTCATCTTATTGATATTGTGCAATATATGTATCAAGACATCATTCATTCAACTATATATACTTATTTGATACTCATATGTTCTACATCTTTATAATTGTATTTTTGCCTCTGTAAAGAAACACAGAGACCTAGAGTTAATCCCTTTTTCCAACCTGTCAAAGTTTGGGAATACTTTGCGGCCCAGAAGGGTTAAAGATTTATATGAATATTGGATTAATAAATCTGACGTATCTTGGCCTGCACTTTCGCCAACATCTCACTCACACACTAGTGACACCTGGGATGACCAACCATGCTAACAACCCCCACACTATCAGTGAGAACCTCGCAACCATCCCCATTTACAAGAAGCTCTTCCCCAGACAAAAGTATAAAGGAAAGCAATTGCAGATGAGACAGGAGCCCCCAGAAGGAGTCTGCTTCTTCCATTGGAGATGTGGGTCAAAGGTGAGAAAGTGTCTTTCTTCCAGGTACAAGAGATGAACAAACATGCTTCTTCATAGGAGACAAAATATCAGGCATGGAATTTCTGGTTGATACCGGAGCCTGTAGGTCGCTCATCCCTACCAGCCAGGCGTGGAGAAGCCGAGTCATCCTTGGACCTGGTGAAGGAAGTACTCATGGTGGACTAGGTGCATATGGCACACAGAGCAGCAGACCCTCACGAAACCAGCGGAGCACAGAATCAAGCATTACATTTAAACAGAAGGTCGTCCAATCCACTCCAAATTTAGATGACTGGCACCAGAGAAGCAAGCCTATACAAAGAAAATCTTCAAAGAAATGGAAGAAGCTGGAATATGCCATAAAGCCTCCAGCTCATGGCAATCACCCCTTCACATGGTGCCAAAAGCATACAGAACATGGCGACCTTGTGTATATTACTGATGGTTAAATGTCAAGACCAGGGGTTCTCAACCTTTTTAATTTTATGTTCCCCCTGAAGTCTTGCGGTATTGGTCACATACCCCTTATCCACGACGCAGCACCAAGAAGGGAAAAACATATGCATAGTTTTTTTACTTAGTTTATTAAGAGTAACCTTATACTGCCTGACATTAGATATTGTTCAAATTTTTCCTTCATACTTCACAACTTGATCATTTATGATGAAACACTTAGTTCCCTTGATGTAATGAAGATGGTTACATTCCACTTATTGATCTTCTATTCTTCTGACATACAACAGATCTGCCTTGGCTGCAAGAAGTTGGTTCGTGACTGTGTCCATCATATCTTACATTTGCTGGGTAGTCTGCATGTTTTCCTCCTTTTTACTGTCGTCTGCTTGTGGAGGATCTCATGAGAACCAATGCAATTTCTCGTCTGAACTGTAGGTGTGTTATCTTTTTTTTCTTCTGGATATATGATAGAATAAAATTTCTAAGCTGCTACAATGGACACATTCACCAGATTTATCATCAGTGGCCACCACCATTTTTTTCCTTGGATCATTGGTTTATAAGGGCGGTCCGTCAGATTTATACATCCCATTCCTGTGTTATAAAGACCAATTGTATGGGGCTGCGGTTACTTCATTTCTACCCTTCCCTTTTACAAACCACCTCACTTTTCGAATGGGTTCAAGCATAAAGTGGTTACTTGCAATGTTCACAATACTATTATCATACCACTTGTAGATAAAAAGCTCCCCATCGCAGCGATAGTTGTAACTTTCTCTTTATTTTTTCCTTTATATCTTTATTTGTGACGACTTACGAGCTCCATTAGTTCTGTTTACTCGAACAGTGCCAACAGCAACGATGCCTCTCTCTGTAACTAATTCTAACAATTTTGCACATATGAAAAAATCATCAAAATATATCTCATGATACTCTGCGACGATTTCATCATTACCACATCCAATAAATCCATGACAACATACTGCCCTAGAGGTTTCTCAGGACGCTGAGCAGAATTTTTCCCTGTGTAGGTAATAAGCTTATATGGATGTCCATCATTTCCAAATAAAGCCCAAATTTTGTAACCGAAATTAATATGTTTTATTTCTATGTACATCTTTGCAGTATGCTTGCTAAAATATAGCCACATAGATTGCTTAGTTTATTGTGAAATATTCCCCACTGGCATATCTTTTCATTCACTGACTTGTACAGAAATGAAACTTTGGCAACTTTGTTCCTCTCCTCTATATTCTGATTAACAGCAACATCAAAATATTGCTTATTTTCAAATATCTGTCTTGGGACTTTTGGATCAGGTTGATTACTCCAGTAATCTCCTTTAGATGTTAGGAAGTGATACCCAGAAAAAATCAGAATTCCAATAAAATGCTTGAGTTCTACTGCAAAAACATCAAACGTAGCATCCTTCTTATCTCTGTTAGCATACAGTTTAGTCTGCTTTAATCTGTGTAAAATGTCTCATTTGTAAAATATAAGTTTCATATTTAATAACATGATTTCATAAATAATTCAGGAAACTGTTTACTGACATTGCTTGACACCACACTTAGACCTAGTTACACCTTGAGTACAGTCATCATCACTACCATCTTCGGAATCAAAAGAGTCCAGTACTTCCATTTCTCCAGCTAGCTCAAATAACTGATTATTTTGGTTGTCTCATTCTTTTTCACCACTGGGAATGTCCTGGTCACCACTTTGTGGTAGAAGAAGAGTTACAATTGCTGATGCATCTCTGCTGCTTGTTTCAATAAAATCCAAAGTATCATTTAAAGTAACTGAATGAAGAAAGTAGCAATTGTTCCATAAAATGACTTTATATCCATGTTTATGTATCAGGGAGCTATCAGAGACTGAACTTCTGTGAATTTCAACTACTTATATAGAGCGGGTATTGTACAGTACACCAGCAAGGATGTCTACTGTAATAGAAAAGGACTATGAAAACAGGATGTCTGCTACAATAAACCATGATATCATAGGATACATGGTGCAACACTTTTGGGGAATGTGATGAAATATCTTGTGAATAAAGTGCAATCACGACAGAAGCATATTTTATTAGGCCTATATGAATCATGGTGATATATATATATATATATATATATATATATATATATATATATATATATATATATATATATATATATAATGCATATATATTTATATATATATATATATATATATATAATATCATATATATATATATATATATCACCATGATTCATATAGGCCTAATAAAATATGCTTCTGTCGTGATTGCACTTTATTCACAAGATATTTCATCACATTCCCCAAACGTGTGCACCATGTATCCTATGATATCATGGCTTATTGTAGCAGACATCCTGTTTTCATAGTCCTTTTCTGAGAGAGAGCTGCTGTGGCTCCATCCTTTTAAAATGTCAGCCTGGAGGGACTCCTCCCTCTTCAAGCCACCCTGTGGAAATGAATTCCAGAGCAGTAATGGGAATGAAGAGGGGGTTTAGAGAGAATGGAGGTTTTCAGTTCATAGGGGCCACTTAAGAATATAGGGAATTTTTTTTACTTTGACTTAGTTCTGGCTTGAAATCCTGAACTATATATGTATAATGTATGTATATATATATATATATATATATATATATATATATATAATATATATATATATAATATATATATATATAATATATATGTATATATATATACTTTGACTTAGTTCTGGCTTAAAATCCTGAACTATATATGTATATGTATGTATGTATATATATATATATATATATATATATATATATATATATATATATATATATATATACATATATATATATATATATATATATATATATATATATATATATATATATATATATATACATACATACATTATACATATATAGTTCAGGATTTTAAGCCAGAACTAAGTCAAAGTAAAAAATTCCCTATATTCTTAAGTGGCCCCTATGAACTGAAAACCTACATTCTCTCTAAACCCCCTCTTCATTCCCATTACTGCTCTGGAATTCATTTCCGCAGGGTGTCTTGAAGAGGGAGGAGTCCCTCCAGGCCGACATTTTAAAAGGATGGAGCCACAGCAGCTCTCTCTCAGAACCTCAGAGCTCAAAAGCAAGACACCTCTCACCTGCAGAACACCACTTCCCTCCTTTCGCTTCCCCCCTTGCTCATTTGGGGATCCCACAAGTGTTCTTATACCGATCATAGTGCACAGAAAAATCAGCAGATGAGAATGAAGCTAGACCAAGGATTTCCAGGCGCTGTGAAATGTAATTTCTAGTGCAGTCAGTGAATCGTTTTTGCCTCTTGTCTGTATTACATTCCATCCTTCCCAGGCGACCTTCCCCTTTCTTTGTTCAGCTTCTCACTTCCCAATTTTGGTTCAATGCTGTGATTAATTCCCCTTGTGATGCTAGTAATGATATTAAACATCCCCCTAGTTCATTCAAGCAAAGTAGTATTCCTTCCTGTATATGCTATCAGTCATTTTATGCTTCTTGGGTGAGCTTTAATATGAAATGCTAAGAGCAAGTAGTGTGTCACGTTTCCCATGTGCCCTTTGCCTTGGTACTGATGCTAGAATGCAATTTCTTTGCAGACAAATAACCGCTTTACTCAAATTCCTATCTCTGGTTTCTGGGTCATCTCCCAGCCAGTTGTTTCTGGTGGGGCTGCAGTGTACCCCCTTCCATTAATTTCTGGACCTACACATAATTTAAATATAGATATATTTCATTTAAACTAGAGTCCTGAGTTTATGTAAATTCCTCCTTTTCAGTAACACCAGCCTTCAGCCTTAGATCTTTATTTTATTATGATGGTTGTCCCGCATCACAAGGTCATTTTAGGAGTGCCAAAAAGTCACATCCCCATACTGTATGCTGAGGGACGAGCAGTTTATAATAAATCATGACCTTTCCCAGTTTTGTGTGTAAATTAATTTTCATTTTCAAGTCATAGCGATCGTTAAACTGTTATCACAAAGAGAAACGAATCTGAATTCCTTTTAACGTTTTGGAGAAAGTGCAAGACAAGGTATCCCAAAAAATCTCCACTACAGGTAAAGAGTAAATTCTTTATTTTTTTCTAGTTATTTGTGTAGAACTAGGGTGTCTAGTTAGGGGTGAATAAAATCTGACTGTCATTAAGAATAACGATAGGAAAGCATTAGAACTATGTGTCCCTGGAGAAATCCCTGGCCACGTGTCCTCTCGAGTCCTATTGCATTGCCCGTTTATGAAACAGAAAAAGAAGAGTAAATAAGTTAAACATAAAAAGAAAAGCAAAACGTTAGCATAAATTCATTTAATGTTAGGATAAGCGACCAGGAAATCAATGGTCAGCAATTTCATTCTGTGTAGAGAGAAATAATAAGGTTAGGTATCTATTGCTTTCCACAAAGGGCAGCTACTTAAAGTCACCTGTTGGTTTTTCCCTAAATTCCCCTAATGTGGCCTTGGATAAGGCCAGGTGTGAATCATCTCAATTCCCTCTCCTTCCATCTTGCTTGCCTGTTTGAAGGTCAAATTCACCATGGATTTAAATTGGTGTGTTAAAATTGTTGGGTCTTTAGTTTCGCAAGGGAAAATAGAGTTGCAAAAGGATATGATAACGGGAGTTCTGGGGAGTCGGTAATTATGCAGCGGTGAGAGAATTTTTATTTTGGTTCTTCCTCTTACCTTTACGGTGTTCACGACGCCAGAGTAAAATACGACTTCTGAGCATTGCTAGCGTTGAAAGGGTAAGACGGACCAAATATTTGCGCTGATTAAAAATAATTTTTTTTATCCCCCTTTCGTCTTTGTCCTCAAGACGATGAGAACCCATTTATCTACTTTTATTTTATCAACTGCATTTTCTACGGCTTTTCACATTGAGTTTTCCTTGAATGCATGGCAAAATCCTTTTTTTGTTTTGTTTTTTACAAACCAGTTGAAATGGTATTTACAGATCCCATTACAACACAGCACTCGTGCTGAGGTTTCCACATTTACAAAATTAATTGGAAAATCCATGATCGGCGTTGAGTTTTCCACAGCACGATGTGCCAGTTAATTGTATTTACAGGGATTTTAAGGCCATCTTCCTAAGTATAGCGTTGAGTTTTCTGCCCGTACATAGTACTAATTTACAGGACCATTACAGCTTAGTTGTGCTGTTATTTACCGGGATCTAAATTCATTTATGACCACATTGTACCTTTCCACATCGCATGAGTGTTTTCCGCACCAGAGTGGATTTCATTCAGTCTATCAGACTACCAGTTCCCACTTCCCTTGCATGAGGCATTTATCATGTTTTACTATTATTTCGCCTTCGTGAGTTTTCCTAATCGGAGTGGATTTCATTCACTCTATTTAGACCACCATTCCCACGCTAGTTGCATGAGGCATTTACGATTTTGTTTTACTAATATTTCCCATGTCACCTGCGTGAGATTTCCACACTACGTGGAGGACATTTTCAGCCTTTTGGCTGTCATCTCGTTTGCTTCAGTAGATATTCCAGCCATAGGGATCCTTGTTATTCCCTGGTATAGCGTTGAGCATTCCGCATATCACTGGCGACATTTGCAGTTTTTGCGACTGCCTTCCATCCTATTATTTTCAGGCTAGGCTATTAGTATTTTGCCACTGAAAAGATGGCCAGTAACGCAGCATTGGGGGAGGTCAGGGCCTACACTGAAGCCAGACGAGCCATGGAGCTGGAAGGGCACAAAAGTGATAAAGTGGGTGAGCGATAAAATGAAAGAATCTGCAGAGAGAGCATTCCAGGCTGCCAAAGCGAAAAGGAGAGAGACACACAAAAGAGAAGAGAAACAGCTGAAAGAGCATTCCAAGCAGCTGAGAGAGAAGCACAAGAGAAAAGAGAAGCAACTGAGAGAGAATTCCAAGCAGCAGAAGGGGAGAAAGAAAGAGAAGCCCAGGAGATAAGGGAAGTTGCAGAGAGAGGAGCCCAAGAGAGAAGAGAAGCTGCAGAGAGAGCACATCAACTGGATATGGCAGTCCAGAGTACCACTCTGGCACCCACAAGTGCCCCGCCCCCTGCGCCCCCTCCTTCACACTCTCACTTCCACAATATGGGCATCCTCATTAGGACTTGGGACGATAGTGAGCCCGACACCTGGCTCGATCATATTGAGCAGGTGTTCAAGAACTTCAATTCAACCCCTCAAGAAGTGGCCCTTATCCTTGGCAAGCATCTCGCTGGCAAAGGACAGACTGATTTCAAGGCCCTCCCCCTGAATGAGGGACAAGATCTCGCCCTCATGCAAGAGGCAATCCTTGGGGCTTATGAGCTCACCCCAGACCGGTGGAGGCAGAAGTGGAGGAGCATGCTCAAGTAGGCTAACCAAACCTGGACAGAGTGGCTAACCTTCCTCTGATCCTGCCACCCACTGGGTGGACAAGGCTCCTAAAGCTATTTTGGAATGCTGTAGCTGGGCGGACGCCTACGACACCCACTATCCGCTGCAGAGTTCTTTGAAAAAGGCAATTTGCCCTGCTCTCCCTCTCACTCCTGCTGCCACCTCTCAGCCTACCCAGCGCCGCAATAACCCTTCACAGAAGCCTGTGTGTAGGCGTTGCAATAGACAGGGACATTCCACAGAACAGTGCCATTGCAAGCCTAACCCTCAGCAACAATGTGCAAGTTCAGCAAATTAAGATAAGGACACAAGAGTATTTTGTTTAACATGTCTGACATGGATCGATAATGTTATTAAATCAAGACTTAATGTGCAAATAGTAGAGGATGAAGAAGACGAGGAAGAGGAAAAAGAGGAAAATAGGAAAGAAGAAAATAAGACAGAAGTGATAGAAAAAAAATAATGAAAACAAAGAACAGGACAAGAGTATGGATGCAGAGATACTCATAGATACTAAATATGTGGCAATACATCAGCATACATATGATAAAATAAATTACAACATGACAACACCAAATAAAATCCCAAAGAAGCTGTACCTGGATCTTCATACCGATGGGAAAGAGCAAGAAAAGAAAAGAAAAGAAAGACACAGTGTGCACCCTTTTGAAAAGAGGGAATTGCAGATTTGGTGACAGATGTCACTAAAAGCATCCCAAGATATGTCATAATTATGAGATTTATGGCAAATGTGCATACCTAGATGGCTATGAGGATGAATGCAGCGAGGTGCATCCAAAAATATGCAAAAACTTGAAAGAAGGAAAAGGAAGTATGTTTCAAACAAAAAAAAAAAAAAAAAAAAAAAAAAAAATGTAGATATATGCACCCTTGTAGCCATGAAGAAACAAAAATCAAAATCAAAGTAAAAAGTTAAGCAAATAAAGAAAGGAACAAAGAACATAAGGTGAAGAAAAAAAAAAAAAACATGCCATCACCATGTTATGAAATGTCAGCATCGAGATATCAGGCATTAGCACCTAGGTACAGTGCAAGGAACAACTACTGTATCTACGATGCCAGGGATGGAGCAGATACGGAGAAAAATGCAGATACATACACAAAATTAATAAATATGAAGATGGAAGATCCAATGTATTGGAAGAGTTGGATTTTTATTGTCCAAATTTCTGGAAATGAAGAAAAGAACAACATATCAGAACAGGAAACAGACATGGGAAAATCATTATTATTACCCACATTAAATGATGGGGATAAAACATAAACCATCATAGTGATGAATGCGAAGGTTTTAGTTACGTGTAACTCAAAAAGAAAAATAGAGTTCTTAGAAGAACTAGCCCAAACTGAAAAAATTAGATATAATGAATATAAGTTAAACCTGGTATTCCCAAGAGACTGATGATCAGATAAAGTGGTTCCAAACTAATAGATCAGATAGAAAAAATAGGGAAAGACATAAATCAAGGGAAAATATGTGAGAAATATAGTAACACAGGATGTGAACTAATAGTGGTAGAATTTGAATCTGATATACAGACCTCCTAATTCTGAAGAGTTTGACCTAATAATAGAAAAATTGGATGATATATGTAGAAATCACAAAGATTGGACTATGCTCCTATCTGGAGACATTAACTTTCCTTTCATAGATTGGAAAGAACGAATAGGAGATTGTGATTGTATTAGACATATAAAAAAGAGAGTAATAGTAGTGTAGAAGATAAGAGGCAATTTGAAAAGCGATTAGATATGTTGCTACTAGAACACAACATTCAGCAAATAAATCACCTGCCGACAAGATAAGCTTGAGATGAACTATAGTAAGAATATAAAATGGCCAGAAATAAATGAAGAATTAAACAAATACTCGGAAAACATATTCGTAAGTGATAATATACAGGTAAATACGGATATATCACATAAAATGTTAGAGAAAATAGTGGATAAGTATATACCGAAGAAAAAAAGTAAACATCATCCATGCATACCAAGAGACAGAAGGATCTTGCTCCAGAAAATCAGAAAGTGGAAAAAAGTTCTTGCAAAAGGAAAGAATACATGGAAAGTGATGGAACTAAGAAGTAAGCTAGAAAATGCAGAACAAAAGATTATGTAATCAAAAGAAAATGAAAAACTGGACTTAGAAGGAAAGACCCTAGAAAATATCAAGTAATAACCCCAAACTATTTTACTCATATGCAAAAAAATGAATAAAAGAAGAATAGAAATAGGCCCTCTAAGAAATGAAAGGCAATTAAGGAATGAAAAAAAGCAAATATGCAACATATTAGCAGAAAGATATATGATGGAATTTACACCTAGAATTGATAATGAAGATGATAATACAGAAATAGGAGTTGAAAATGGCAAATATTTATCGGACATAGATATTAATGAATCCGATATTGTGCAGGCTATTAATGAAATTAAAAATGTATAAACATCCGGACCAGATGGTATCCCTGCCATTTTGTTAAAGAAAGTAGTTAATTCTATTCCAAAGCCGCTCACAATATTATTAAGAGTAAGTGTAGATACAGGTAAGATTTATGATGAACATAAATTGGCATATATTACCTGTACTTTCAAAAGTGGATCAAGACTAGAGGCAAGTAATTATAGGCCTGTGAGTCTAACATCACATACTATAAAAGTGTATGAATGGGTAATGAAGAAAAATATAATGAAACATTTAATGAAAAATAATTTGTTTAATATAGGACAACATGGTTTTGTAGCTGGAAAAAGTACATAAACCCAACTGTTAGTCCACCGGGAGAACATATATAAAAATATGATAAACAAAGAAGATACAGACGTAAAAAGCTTTTGACAAGGTAGACCATAATATATTAACCCTCTTACGCCGATTGGACGTATTAAACGTCAAGTCAAAATGTCTCCCGTATGCCGATTGGACGTATCATACGTCGGCTCAAAAAAAGTTTTTTTAAAAATTCGCGGAAAAATACTTATAGGCCTACCAGCCAAAAACTTTTGTATCACGCGCCTTGGGGGATGCTGGGAGTTCACGGATCAAGGCGTTGTTTTGTTTACAATCACTACGCAGGCACGCAAGCGCGAATTTCTTTCTTATCGCACTAAAAAGTATCAGTGCACATCTCGGAAATTATTTCGTCACTTTGACATAATTATTGCACCATTTTAAATTATCCTTTACATGAAGTATTATATATGAAAATGTGCGCAATTTCATGCACAATACAACTAAAAAATACTCATGATTGTAGCTTTTATCAGTTTTGAAATATTTCCATATAAATAACGATAAGTGCAAAAATTTCAACCTTCGGTCAACTTTGACTCTACAGAAATGGTCGAGAAACGCAATTGTAAGCTAAAACTCTTACATTATAGTAATATTCAATCATTTGCCTTCATTTTGCAACAAATTGGACGTCTCTAGCACAATATTTCGATTTATGGTGAATTTATGAAAAAACTTTTTCCTTACGTTCGTCGCGATAACCTCTTCCGATAAATTTTTTCGTGCGATGTCCTAATGTTTGCACCCTTTTAAATTTGCCGTTACATAAAGTTTTATATATGGAAATGTGAGCAATTTCCCTGCACAATACAACAAAAAACAACCCATGGTTGTAGCTTTTATCAGTTTTTGAAATATTTTCATATAAATAACGTTGTGCAAAATTTCAACTTTCGGTCAACTTTGACTCTACCGAAATGGTCGAAAAAAACGCAATTGTAAGCTAAAACTCTTATATTCTAGTAATATTCAATCATTTACCTTCATTTTTCAACGACTTGGAAGTCTCTAGCACAATATTTCGATTTATGGTGAATTTATGAAAAAAAAAAAAACATTACGTTCGCGCGGTAACTTCCGAAAAAATCAGAATTTTTTTGTGCGATTGTCGAAATGTTTGCACCATTTAAAATTAGCTGTTACATAAAGTTTTATATATGAAAATGTGCGTAATTTCATGTAGAATACAACTAAAAATGATTGAAGGTTGTAGCTTTTCTCTTTTTTCGAAATATTTGCATATAAATTACGATAAATAGAAAAAAAAAACCACGTTCGGTCAAATTTGACTCTACCGAAATAGTTGAAAAACGCAATTGTAAGCTAAAACTCTTACGGCCTAGTAATATTCTGTCATTTTTCTTCATTTTGAAACAAATTTGAAGTCTCTAAAACAATATTGTGATTTATGGTGAATTTTTGAAAATATATTCACCCTTCACTCCGCGCGCCGATTCGCGGCCGCAAGTCTCCGAAATACGTACATGGCATTATCCTAATATTTTGCTCCTTTTCATATTTAGCCTTTTTATAGAGTTTCATATATCAAAATTGTGCAAATTCATGAAGAATACAATAAAAATAATTGAAGGTTGTAGCTTTTTCCATCTTTGAAATATGTCCATATAAAAAAAATATATATATTAAAATTTCGACATTCGGTCAAATTTAACTCGTCCGAAATGGTCGAAATCTGCAAATTCTAATCTTAAAACTCTTGACAGTATCGTAATATTCAATCATTTGTCTTAATTTTGAAACAAATTGGAAGTCTCTAGAACATTATTTAGAATTACGGTGAATTTTTGAAAATAACATTTTTTTTACGTCCGCTCGTTACGAATTCGTACATCATTTTGTGATAATATTTTTCCGGTGTTGCTTTTATTGTTTTACAATGTATTATATATAAAAATGATTGCAATTTAGTGTACAATACAACGCAAAAAAAAGTAACTGGTTAGCTTTGACCGTTTTCTGCACAGCGTGATTTGAATACAATTATGTATGAATTTTTTTTTTTTGTTGTTTCGCTACCATATATCGCATTATTTACATATGATAATGATTATTATTTTTCATTTCTGATGGTTTGCATTCTAAACTTCAGGCAATGACAAAAAAAGGAGCCAAAAATGAACTCTTAATCTTCAAAAGTACGCGCGCTGTAATTTTTTGAAAAAATTATTTTTTCCACTTCCGCGCTCACTCCAAACCAGGCCCGGCATACGGGAGACGTTTTGATTTTTTAGGGCTCCGGCGTAAGAGGGGGTTTAATGAATTAGAAAATTATAAAAACATAATATTGTGGAAAAAGTAAGAAGATGGTTAAAAGACATTTTGCAAAACGGAAAACAAATATTGATTGCAAATGATGAGAAATCGGATGAAGCTAAGGTAATATCCAGTGTGTCTCAAGGTACGGTGTTAGATGTATTGCTGTTTGTTATTATGATTGCAGACATAGACAGTAATATTAGGACTCGGTAGTGAGTAGTTTCGGTGATGATACAAGAATAAGTAGAGAAACTACTTGTGATGAAGAAAGGAACTCACTACAAAGAGACCTAAAGAAAATAAATGGATAGGCAGAGGTAAATAGCATGGTGATAAATTTGAATCAATAAATTATGGAGATAAAGAATGAATGCTATATGCATATAGGGGACCTAATAACGATACAATCACAAATAAGGAAGCGGGTAAAGACCTTGGTGTGATGATGAATAGGAATATGTTATGCAATGATGAAACAGCAATACTATTGGTAAAATGCAAAGCAAAAATGGGAATGTTGTTATGGCACTTGAAAACAAGAAAAGCCGAACACATGATTATGCTTTATAAAATGTATGTACCTAGTCTACTTAAATATTGCAATATGATATAGTACCTACACTACCAAAAGGATATTACACAAATAGAGTGTACAAAGTTTCTTTACAGCTAGAATAGAAGCTAAGGACCCTGACTACTGGGAAAGAGTACAATTTCTAAAATTATATACTGTTCCCTACCAGGGCGAACAGAGAAGAGGGGGAACCAGTACTGCGTAACCATCATAGATAGGTTCATCAGATATCCTGAAGCCATCCCAGTCCAGAATGCCTCCTCGAAGAATGTCATAAAGGCCCTAGTCCTGTTCTTCTGTAGATTTGGATTCCATGAGGTCATCCAGACGAATGAAGGCTGGCACTTCATGTCGTATGTGTTCCATAATTACCTGGCACGCCACGGCATATGGCATGTCCACTCAATGCCCTACTGGTCCCTGAGGCAAGGAATTGTTGAGCGGTTTCATCAAACCCTCAAGAGCCATCTGGCTAAACTCTGTGAGGAGGACAGCACTGGAGGGGAAGAAAATCTCCCTTATGCCCTCTTCTCTATCAGGCAAGCCCCCAGTGGAGACTCTAGGCTACAGCCTGCTCAAGTTGCTCTATGCCCACTTCACTCAAGGGCCACTGGATATCCTGTATGATGCCTGGGTAGACCCAAAGAAAGCAGACTGGCTGAAGGAACTCCTGGTGAGCTGACGAAAACTCAAAGCGGCCTGGGCTATCATGCAAGCCAATGAAGCTGCATCACAGGAAAGGACCAAGATAAGGTTTAACAATCGGGCCAAGGTTAGGCCTTTCAACGTGGGAGACCAGGTTCTGGTCCTCTGTACGGGGGTCTCGTGCCCCTTGGAGACCCAGTTCAAAAGGCCCCCACAAAATCTTGGGAAAATACAGGGACCTCAATTGCCTTGTGGACTGTGGGAAAAGAAAAGCAAAGTGGCTTCACATCAACTTGCTGAAATCCTATGTGACTTACAGCCTCCCACCCTCAGAGGAAGAGGGAGAGGGCATTACTTTGCCAGGAGGCCTGGTTGGGTCCATCAGTGCCACCCCTATACCCTCCCTAAATTCGGAGGTGATGGCACAGCTGGAGGTAATCACGCCAGGACTCAGCCATAATGAGAGAACATTAATCCAAGGTCTCCTCGAAGAATGCTCTGAAGTGGTCTCTGATCGGCTGGTTTGCACTGATGCCGCAGTACACTCCATCCAATTGCAGGAGAATGTCTGGCCCATCTCACAAGGGTACTACTAGGTAAACCCCGCTAAGGCCTGGAGAATCAAAGAATAGGTTCATGCCCAACTCGAACTCGGACTTATAGAGCTGTGTTATAGCGAGTGGTCCTCCCCAGTAGTCCTGGTCCCTAAGGAAGGCGGGGTTGGGGTATCAGCTCTGTGTTGACTACCGAAAGCTCAATGCCGTCACAGAGCTGAAGTCCTGCCCACTCCCAAGGATAGAAGCCTACCTGGATAGTATTTGCAGTGCTTGTTACCTCAGTATGATCGACCTGGAAAAGGGATACTGGCAGGTACCACTCGCCAAAGAATCACGAAATCTAACCACCTTCATAACTCCCAAGAGCTTCTACCAATATGAGGTAATGCCATTCGGCTTGAGGAGCACCACCAGTGGTTTCCAACAACTAATAGATAAAGTATTAGAAGGAATAGACAACTGTGGGGTGTACCTCGATGATACTGTTGTGTATGCCAGCTCTTGGAAAGAACACCTGAAAATCTTGCAGAAGATCCTAGTGACCCTTCGAAGTGCTAATCTAGTTATCAATCTAAAGAAATGCCAGTTTGGGGTGGGTCACCATGTTGGTAGTTGGTTGGTGATGCTGAAAGAGGCCAGTGTTCAGGCCATTTGGGGTGCTTTACCCATGGTCGAAAAAAGAGACTCAGCCATTTATTGGAATGGTCCGATACTTTTGACGGTTTATTCCAAATTTTGCTGATGCAGCGGCCCCAGTAACCAACCTTTTTTAGGGGTAATCAACTCTTCCAGTGTACTTCTGAGTGCCAGGAGGCCTATGACCACCTCAAGAGATTCCTCAGCAGCAAGCCTGTCCTACACACTCCAGACTATGATTGCCCATTCTGCATTGCCATCAATGCCAGTGATGTGAGGATAGGGGCTGTAATGTGCCAGGAAAAAAGAGGAAATTCAGCACCCTGTTGCCTATTACTCAAAGAGGTTGAACCTAGCAGAGACTTGGTATAGCACGATAGACAAGGAGCTGCTTGTCATCATTCTTGCAATGAAACACTTTGAGACGTATCATGCAGACCATAAGTTCCAGCTGGTAATAATTACGGATCACAACCCTTTCTGATACCTTACTACGTTCCAAAACCAGAACAAGTGTCTCATGCGTGGGAGCCTTGATCTCCAGGATTATAACTGGAAGATAGAGCACATCCAAGGAACTGACAATAAAATAGCGGATGTATTGTTAAGAAGTAATTAGCCGCCAGCAGAGCCCATTTACCATCTATTCTGGCCTTATAAATTAGTACTTTGTTAGGAACTACTATCATAAAAGTGCCACAATTGGCACAGTGCCCAATTTTAGGCATTCAGCATTCCATGCGACAAGGAAAAATTTAGCCAGCAAAAAAATGCTATAACTTTAGCTATATTTTCAAAGCCTGGCTTATTTATACATTGTTTTGATTTAATTGCTGATTTAGTGTTCCTTCTTAGTCTCAATATTTTGTGTAATTGTCAATGTCTCTGGTGAAACTTACATTTTATGTAATATCATTTCCTCTCTACAGAGAATTACTTTATTAATTCTATCCCTGTTAATTTACACTAATGTTCCCTATGATGAAATTAATACTGTTAGGCATCGTCTTCATGGCACAAGACAGTCACTTAACGAAATTGTAGGGATATGAACACCGCTACGAATGTGACATATTGCCCCATCAGGGCAAACTAATAGCATGTATTGCCTTAAACAATAAGCTGACAGTATTATGTGTACATAATAGAATTAAGTATACTATCAACCCTATAGATTAAGTTAATTTATATAATCATTGTTTGTTGTTCATTTTAATAGTCATTTCCAGTGTGATGTTATAATTTAAGAGCAATGAAATTTGACTTTCTTTTGCTTTGTTGTGCTTTAGCAAATTGTTAGTTATTAATCTCTGTAGCCACGTCACACTTTATTCATTACTTTTCAAGAATTAGATTATTTTAAATCTTCTGTCAGTCAAGTAAATATTCAACTATACCCAAAGAGTTTAATCTACTTTATGTTATAAGTTCATTCAAGGGAATACGGGAATATTTGTCATTTGCTCTTGTCTCTGACTTGTCTTGTCCATTCCAACCCGTTTAGGGTTGAAATGTTCTCTAGGTTGGGGAGGTGTTCAGGATTTTAGGCCAGAACCAAGTCAAAGTAAAAAAATTCCCTATATTCTCAAGTACCCCCTACGAACTGAAAGCCCCCATTCTCTCTAAACCCCCTCTTCATTCCCATTACTGCTCTGGAATTTATTTCCACATGATGTCCTGAAGAGGGAGGAGTCCCTCCAGGCTGAAATTTTTAAAGGATGGGGCCACAGCAGCTCTCTCTCAGAACTTCAGAACCTCAGAACTCAGAAGCCAGATGCCTCTAACCTGCAAAACACCACTTCCCTCCTTTTGACCCCTTGTTCCTCTGGGGATCCCACAAGTGCTCTTATACCATCCATGGTGCACAGAAATATCAGCATATGATACAACAACCAAACCAATGATTTCCAGGTACTGTGAGATGTAATTTCTAGTGCAGTTAGTGAATCGTTTTTGCCTCTTGTCTGTGCTTCATTTCACCCTTCCAGTGTGAATTTCCCCTTCTTTGATCAGCTTGTCAAGCCCAATTTTGGTTCAATGCTGTGAATAATTCCCCTTTTGATGCTAGTAATGATATTAAACATCCCCATAGTTCATTCAAGCAGCGTAGTATTCCTTACTGTATAAGCTCCAGTCATTTTATGCCATTTGAGTGAGCTTTAATATGTAATGCTAAGAGCATGTTGTGTGTATCGTCTCCCAAGTGTCCCTCACATGGGAAACGTTACACACATTTACTTTCTCCTTTAATACGGCTCGGCCACCTATGTCTTTTATGCACTCCTGTTGCACACCACATCAGCAACTAATGCACAATGTTTTAATTTGCCACATGATTTAGGGCTACCTCCGTTGCTGGACTCTTGTGACTCACCAAGTGCACAGAAGTTTAAGAACTCCTAATGCACAAATTGTGATCAGCATGAATGCTAGCATAACCACAATCGCTGGAATTGTGTAACGTTCGTTGATAAAAAACTCATCCTCGTCACTAAGATAAGCAGAACTCGACGAATAGTTATAGACCCAGGCTAAGCATGTAAACAATCTCAAAACAACTCAGTACGCACCATTATTCAGAGTCTGCAACCCTCGTAAGTGTATCCAACACCCCTTCGTCACGAAACTGTAGACTCAATGTTTTCTACTGAAGGAAACGTGGTCACCACCCCGTTGTCGAGGAAATATCCCGTGACTTCCATGCAAGTGCGACTCGCACCTGCCTCGTAGAAGATTGTAGACTCCTGATTTATCCCAGAACATATCCTGAGATGATATACTGACTACATCTCATCCGTTGCAAAGGCAATCCATAGCATCGCCACTCGGATGTAGACTTGACTCAACCTCTGGTATTGTTGAACCAAGCCGTTTCCATCATCACCATCATGTAAAGATGGGAATTCTCTACAGTCATCGTGTGTCCGTATTTAAAAAGGTCTACATGATCATAGAATAACTAAAGTCTGCTTTACCACACAAATCTCCTAGTCAAATATTAAAAATTCCTCATTAAACAAAATATAATCTTTACTCACTGAATCCTCACAAGAAATCCTATATCTGACAAACACAGTATCAAAAATGAACCCCATAATGTCTAACAGCAAAACCCCTTCTACTGTTTATATAATTAACCTCCATGAAATATAATGCCAAACACCCGTTCTATCTAACTCACATACCCCGATAAATAATATCTCCTGTCTAAAGCAGAAGTGCTATGTAAAGCTTAACCTCAATTACGACATCTCTTGTAGGAAAAGAAAAAAAATAATAACAACAATAACAAGTGAACTTTTCCCATTACAAAACGTTCACAGAGAAAAAAACATATATGTAATCCAACGCTTTCCCCCATAAATGCAGTATATATCATTACAGAATTTGCTACCGCAACAATCTCATCAACCAGAAACTACCGGAAACAACCCCCTTACATACATCTCCATGGAATGCCATAATCAACATCTCTGAAAATAGTGCAAATCTCCAAGTAATCAACTCCAAAAGGAAAAAATCAGCAACCGGACTCATCACAGTATTATCAGCAAAAATCCACCTGTGAACACCTCATGTGCTCAAATCGCACTATAGATTTGTCTGGTCAGACTTGCCACCTCAGAAATCCTTATTCTCCAAATAACCCAAAAATTCTATATCAACACTATATTATCACATTTCACAAAATTATCTCTAGGATATCACCAAAGGTGCCCAAAAAGGTTGTCCTTAAAAACATAACTCCCCCATGATACTACCCCAAGTATATAAAACCAAATTACCACATATTCGGGATATAAACCACAGTAAACCACAATTCAACAATTATATACCGCCAAATATAACCACTGGTGAATATAAAAATACAACACCTCCATCAAACCACAATGCAGTAGTGTCACCCCACTCTCCCACCAATAGCCACAGATCACCACCAAAAATCATAACCATAAAAAATCTCAGCCCCCCAAAAAATATGCCATCCAAAAAAAACCACACAAATTCAGCTCCAAAACCACATACACACAGGAATTATCGTATGTTTATCATCACGTTTCTCAGCTAAAACAGAAATTTGCCATATTTTCAAACCAACTTTCCACAAAATATTGACCTCTGAATCTTACGCCAAAACGCCACAGTTTGCGCATAATATGAAAAAAAAACAGTAGAAGAAATGAAAGAGAAAATTTTTTTTTTTTAAACTTCACCACCAATTTGCAAAACTCGTACAACAAAAAAAGATACAATTGCACGACAATATATTAATCACCACAACCAATTCTTTTCAATTTTAAGATATATGTTAATTTCGATCGACCTGTTTTTTCCTCTAACACTACAAATCTGTTTCCAATTTTCTCCTCAATGACTCTAAAAGGACCTTCAAATTTCGTTCCTCACATTGATTTTAAAAATTAGCTTGTCTCCGACATTGATCTTGGGATCAGATGTTTTACTAATACTTTTCTTTACCATCTCTGGTTGTGGCTTCAAGGTTAAAGCTGAGACAAGCATGTCTCTCTCTCGCTGTGGATATCAATGCCTCGACCGTATCCTCCCCATGATGTAGTATAGTTAGCAAATCAAATGTGCCTTGTGCTGGGCAACCAAATAAAGCTTCAAATGGAGACATGTTAATGGAATCACTAACCATAGTGTTAATACTATGTCTAACAACATCAATATATATGTCTCAATTCTTATCACTACCACCTACAGTCTTCTTGAGAGCCTCGAGCACTTTCCTGTTTGCTCGTTCACACAACCCATTAGCCTCAGGTCTGTATGGAATAATTGTTACTTTCTGTATCCCCATGACTTCCGCTAAAACATTCCAAAGTTTTGTTCACAAATTCTCTGCCATTGTCGGTCAATAGAACCTCGGGTGAGCCGCATCTACAAATGACACAATTCATAAATGCTACAGCTACTTCTTCTGCAATTTTACGCTTAACCCTTAAACGCCTATTGGACATATTAAACGTCGACGAAAATTGTGTCAGGTGCCTAACCGACGTATGGTACGTCGACGCAAAATAGTTTTCTTTTTTAATTTGCGGAAAAATAGTTATAGGCCTACTAGGCAAAAACTTTTGAATCACACGCCTTGAGGGATGCTGAGAGCTCACGGATCAAGCTGTTGTTTTGTTTACAAGCATTACCCACGTGTGCATGCGCGAAATGATCTCTTCTCGCATCAGCAAACATCAGCGACGCGTCGTCTGAAATCGATCTTTTGCCGCAATCGTGTTTTGCCGAACTTTTGCGAAAGTTTGAGCATTTGTGGTGGTACAAAACGTACGTAGAGAAGTCTGAATGTCGAATAGAGCGTGAAAGGCACGTTTTACCTCTCAGGAGGGATCATGTGAGACATATTTTGGACTTGGATGCTGGCAAGGGACCAAGCACCCAAGATGACCTCGCTCCTCAGCGCCGTTCTGTGCGGCCTCGTGTGGCCGAAAGTCTTCAAGCACCACATCGAGTGCCTCGTGCGCCTTTTACAGCCCCTAGGAAGCATCAGCATCGGGGTGTCCTTAGGGGCATTCGTAGGCATTTGGGAGGCCTCGAACCAAAGGACATAGACGACTACTTGTTAGAG
Source organism: Macrobrachium nipponense (assembly GCF_015104395.2). NCBI lineage: Eukaryota > Metazoa > Arthropoda > Malacostraca > Decapoda > Palaemonidae > Macrobrachium > Macrobrachium nipponense. The sequence goes on from NC_061100.1 coordinate 59,637,813, forward strand.
CTTGATTGGGAGCATGTCGCAAGTCCTCATTTTTGATGGGTGCGGGTTTGGTCATCTCGTGATGAGGGACCATCCACTCCCGATGTTAGTGATGATGAATATTTGCCCTCAATGTCCGTATGAGGGTCACAGGCTAAAAGTGAGTTGGAGTTCAGTGGTTTTAGTGTGTATGAGGGGGATTCTGAGGAGGAGGAGGAGGAGGAGTTGTCTTCGTCTAGTCTTGTTGTCGATGATGACACAGAAAGCGAGGGCCTAAGTGAGGGAGATGGGCCAGTCTGGGGGGGTTTCGAGTGTGAAACCATGCCTGAGCACGTGTGCGTGCATGCGCACGAGCACACAGAAGGTCGGAGCGTCGTGCCAGCCAAGGTGAAGGCCGGTCTTCCAAGAGCAACGAGGGGTGGTTGGAGGACCCCACCCCACCTAACATGCACCCATTCACGGCAGCACCTGGGCTCACTGTATCTGTTCCTCTCACTGCTCTGGGGTTCATTCAGCTGTTCCTTACGTGGAAATTGCTGGAATACCTGGTAGCAGAGACGGCGGACTACGCTTGGTACTGCCATGATGAACTACGGACAACATTGTCACATCGCTGGCAGGGCTGCAACCTCACCGACATGGCGCATTTTTTGAGGCTCCACATTTTTTTTGGAATGATGCCTGCTGCCAACGTCAGGCAATGTTGGAAGCAGAATTTTTTTTAAGTATGCCCAATGTGCCTGGCATTATGGCCCGTGATAGTTTCCTGGCGTAGGACAGGTATTTCAACGCTTTCAACCAAAGGGCCATACCCCAGAATAACCCCGATCGCCTCATCTTAGTCCACCCAGTGTTGGAGTACATTCGTGAATGGTGCCAGTTTCTCGTGGTTCCTGGCAAGAACCTTTCTTTGGATGAGGGGATGATGCCTTACAAAGGACGTCTGAGCATAAAAGTGTACAACCCCAAGAAGCCAAAGAAATATAGTGTGAAATTGTTCTTTATTACGGAGTCCAACACTGGATAAGTCATGGACTTCTCGGTGTATTCCGGGGTCTTCTCCATGCTGCGTGACAATGTGTTCAGTCTTGTGGATCGTTTCCATAACCAGGGATACCACCTGTTTATGGATAATTATTATAACTCGGTATCCCTGGCCCAGGAACTGTATGAAGCAGGTGCGAACGTCAGTGGTACCCTTCGGTTGGTGCGTGGGGCCCTGAATGTCCTCAAGAGGTTCGCTAGCCAGCCGCAACATCTGGCAAAAGGAGAGACAGAGTGGCGGCAGAAGGGAGCTGTTTTCATCATCTGTTGGAAGGGGGTCTGACTCGTCCCCATGATTACGACGAGTCATGAGCCCATCCAAGAAGAGGTCGTCCAGCTGAGTAATGTATGTCGAGTGGCCTACCATCATTGTGCACTACAATAGGCACATGGGAGGAGTTGACTTGATCAACTCATCCAGTATTATCCCTTTGCCAAGAGGACCAGGAGGTGGACACAGAAGCTCCTCAAATACATTCTTCAGTTGGCCCTCCAGAAGGCCTACATCCTCTACCGTGGGTA
>NC_061100.1:59644357-59679357 GCF_015104395.2 Macrobrachium nipponense
ACAAGTTGGAATCCTCTAGCACAATATTTTGATTTAAAGTAAATTTATGAAAAAAAACTTTTTCCTTCCCTCCGCACGCGGAATCTCCGCCTCAAATCTCTGAAATGCTTACGTCACATTGTTGTAATATTTTCCCCGTTTTATATTAGCCGTTACACAGAGTTCTATATATGAATATGTGCACAATTACATGTACAATACAACAAAAAATAATTCTTGGTCATAGCGTTTATTATATTCGAAATATTTGCATATAAATAACGATAAATAAAAAGAATTTGACATTTGGTCAACTTTGACTCGACCGAAATGGTCGAAAAATGCAATTGTAATCTAAAACTCTTACAGTCTAGCAATATTAAGTCATTTATCTTCCTTTTGTAACAAATTGGAAGTCTCTAGCACAATATTTCGATTTATGGTGAATTTTTGAAAAAGGTTTTTTTTTACATCCGCACGTTTGGAATTCATGCATCATTTTGTGATAATATTTTCTCTGTGTTGCTTTGATCGTTTTACAATGTCTTATGTACCAAAATAAATGCAATTTAGTGTAAAATACAAAGAAAATTTTTTTTTCTGCACTGTCATATATTCCAACATTTATATATGATAATGATATTTTTTTTTTCATTTCTGATGATTGCATGCTAAACCTCAGGCAATAACAAAAGAAGGATCCAAAAATGAACTCTTAATCTTGAAAAGCATGCTGTGATTTTTTTTTTTAAACTTTTTTCCGCTTCGGCACTCACTCCCGATCCCCGCCGGCATACGGGAAACGATTGCTGAAATACCAATTAAGCGTTTAAGGGTTAAGTGGGAAAATTTCTACTATCCTTATAAGTTCATCTATTATTACTAACAAGTACTTATTCGCATATCTAGATTCACAAAAATTTCCCAGGATATCCATATTTATTCTCTGAAAAGGTCTACTTGGTATAGGATATGATCCTAATTTGCATGAAGTTATCCTCGCAAGTTTGCATGCGTTGCACACTGTACAGTTTTTCACAAAATTTTCCACATCTTTCCTCATGTTTTACCAAATGTATTTAGCACGAACCTCATTATACATTTTTTTCTATTCCCAAGTGTGGACTACCGAACCTGCAATGTGCTATATACAAAACCCCTGGAATTAGGACTTTCGGAATTACGATGTGTGTCGTATCTCCTTTACTTTCACTGGGTCTCAATTTATATTTAATTTTCCTAACCAATAGATTACCTTCTAACTCCAAACCCGAAAAAAGCAACTTATAACATTTCCTGACTAATTCCCCTCTAAGGAACGCTTTTGCGTCTGCCTGAATCTCGTCTTCATCTTGCCTTTGCTCTATGAGGGATATATCCCATTGTATAGACTCACTAGTGACTTGCACAACTTGAAATCCTTCTGAGTCATGAAAACTACTACTAAGGGCATCCACAACTACATTTAATTTACCTTCTAAGTATTTGAACTTTGCATCAAAATCTCTGATAGTTAGAAACCATCGAGCTCTTTTAGGTGACAAATCGGGTTTATTAAAAAGATCTAATAATGGTTTGTGGTCTGTAAGAACTTCTACTTTATTCCCCATCAGTAACATTTCAAAATGAACCAAGCTCGACACTATTGCAAAGGCTTCTTTATCTATGGTAACCATTGATCTCTCATTGCTGCCCTTTGTCCTGAACTTCCTGCTATAAAAGGCTATGGGATGGAATTTCCCAACAAACTTTTGCATAAGGCAAGCACCTATACCCTCCTGGCTGGCATCGGTCACTAATGTGAAAGGTTTGCTAAAATCTGAAAACTTCAAAATAGGGAGATTCATTAATGCATCCTTAAGCTTTTTAAAACTCTCCGACTGGGGTTCCTTCCACTGAAATTGAACGTCTTCCCGCAATACATCTGTTACGGGAGCTGCTATATTAGAGAACCCTTTCACAGACCTGAAGAAAACGGCGATACCCAGGAATGACTTAATTTCTTTCTTTGGGCTCGGGATGCAAAAATTTGCTATTGCTTTGACTTTATCGTCATTTACTAACACATTAGTCAACCCCAATTTATCACCTTGTAAGGCTACCATATCCCCAAATTCTGCCATGAGCTCGCTTATCGCTTCAACATGCTCACTATAATCCGCATTAGGTAAATGTTCTCTAAATATTCGTTTCCTTGATTGCATTTCTGCCTCTGAAAACTCAGGTTTCCCCTCTACGATAGCCACTGAACCACTATCACTACTCCAATCTTGGAGGTCCAATATATATGTATTCCTTTGGTATTTCCTAACTATCATTACAGTTTAATAATTCTAACCATGTAATCCCATTCTTGGATACACTGTTTACCGATGCTGTGCTGATAACCCCTCTTAGTTTCACGCTATTTTCAATAACACACACATCCATAGGTTTTCTCACTTCCCTCAATTTGACTTTTACCATAGTCTTTGAACCGGGCATTAATTAATATCCTTCAATAAAACATCTTTATATTTGTGGTTAGTACCTCCCCTTTCCACAATCCCATAAACATCACCACCCTTAGTTCTCATTACATCCACCCCATTGCTAGTATCAGGAACAACATCAATATTAGTACCAGTATCACAACCCATAATATCATTGTCACATTCACCAAAATTGTTGCCACCGTGAACTCCAATACTCAGCATAGCATCCCCGCAATTATTCCCCAGATCACCAGCGTGGTTTTTAATATTACTACTCCCCATAACCCCAGTATCATCACCATTAGCATCACCAAACACATCCCCTTTTTCAATAATCTCCATATCCTCTGTTCTAATCACGTCCTCATAAGGAAGAAAAGCACCAGGTATTCCGACTGTTATTCCATTAACACCCGCATGGATCGAAATCTTGTGTCTCCTACATGCAGGATGACCCAGCAAAAGTCTTGCCCAACGCAATCCCTTTCATTACCAAAAATGGTTCTATTAATACTCTGTCACCGAGAGTAAACTGTATTTGAACACAACCCTGGTTATTTTAATCTATGGGCTTACACATCACACACCGTCTCCGTTGAGGGTTTAAAGGGTAATGGGAGAACATGGATTGATACAAATTGTGATCCATCAAGTTCACGCTAGCACCAGTATCTATAAATACTGGGATATCAACGTCCTCCACTGTTGCGTAAACTATAGGCCTGGGCTCTGGGGCGTCCTCCACAAGACCGCAATGGCACGTACTAATTACCTGTACCCTTTTTGTGTTTCAGCCTTCCAAAAATTTCGCCGATCACTTTGCCCTCTGAAATGACCTGCCTGGGAAGTCCTCACATTATAACTCCCAGAACTTTGAGGTGTAGGCCTCGCATCTTTCCGTATCTGAGACGGTCAAGATTGTCAATAGTGATCCGCACTCTTACACATTCCACAATATCTAACTCTACACATTTTCTTTGGGTCCCCTGGTTTATCACTATTGAAGCAGCGCAACTGCTGTTGCCTTTGATCGATCAATTTTTTTTATATTCAACTTTTGCACACAAACGGGGAAAAGAAAATTCTGTCTCTTTGCACTCTATCTCTCGGGCCTGTCCCATTAAAAAATGTACTATCTACAGTGGGACATTTAGACATAATTATGTTTCTCAATTCGGGCATAAAGTAATTCTTCGTCTGAAGTAAGTTCAATCTTTTCATCAAAACTATCCACTATTGCATCTGGTACATTGTGCAAGAGCACTGAAAAATGGATCAGTTTATGTAAATTGTCAAGTGAGAAACTACCTCCTGTAACTCATTTAGATGTTTTCAGTTTTCTTACCCATTCTGCCTCTGAATTAAAAAGTTTTGAACTTTGTTTTACAAGGCTATTTGTGCCTTTCCGTATCTTATATAGCCCCCTGAGGTCCCTCGCCATATCCCCATGTTCCTTTGAGCTATAAGCTGTTTTTAAAAATGCTTGCAAATCAGCCCAGGTACGACATTTTGCAAATTGGAAACTCCTGCAACGATGGGAGAGATCACCCTTATTGAAATCTAACAAAGCTTTCGCCTCTCTAAATGCCTCTACCCTATCTGTTATGTTTTTTGTGCTTAAATGATTATTCACACCTTCAATAAAGATTTGCACTGGTTGCAAAAGCGCTCCATCTACAACTCCCTTAAATGGACTTACACACAAACTAACGTTCGTGATGTGATGAACCATAGTCGTTGTACCCTTTGCATCCGCCATTTTCCTATTTTTATGAAAGCTTTTGTGTTTTATGACATTTCCCAACATCAATAACATTAATGTATTCATATACACACAAAACCCAATCCAGAAAAATTAGTAGAAACTTCACCCAATAAAAGATAATAAAAAAACAAACATGCACGGTGCCCAGTAAATCATCCCACAGACAGCTGTTTGCAGAACAAGGTCACACCAAAATAAAAAAAATAAAAAAAAAACAGGGAGGAGATAAAAAAATGCAAAAGCGCTTCATTCGGCAAACCACCTCTCTCTCTCTCTCACACACTTTCAAATGCCTAGTAACCAACCACCCTCTCTCTCACTCACTCAGACCCTCGCCTCTTTCTCTCTCTAGGGCGTAACTCACAATAACCAAAAAAAAAACCTCGTTCATGTTATTACAAAAACCTCCCTAATGTCCATCGAATCTCAAGAGACATCAAAACAAAAATAAACTTTGAGCAAATTCATCACCAATAAAAAGAGAACAAAAAAAAAAAGGAAAAAAAGAAAACAATGAAATTACACTCACATCTTCATACGACTGGAACCCAAACTTGTATACACATTGCACATATGCATAACTTATTCACCACACCCAGTAAACACTTTAATATGCCAAAAATTAAACTTTTTCCCCAAAACCTTAGAACACTAGTTTCCACGAATCACCAACTAGCTAGGCTGTCTGAGATGCAGAGAGAGAGATCCAATGCCCTGAACACAAAACTCTTGGATCAGCAAAGAAAACCCCAAGTTGCCTTTGACATAATTATAACCCTTTTCCTTCCCAAAAACATGTCTAACTAGCCACCAGTCTCTTCATTAGCGTACCTACAGCCTATAAAATGTATAAAAAGCTTTTTAGATGCTGCCACCAAAACTATAACCCCTAATCAAACTAAACAAGTGGCAACTCTTTCCTTTCAGTAGCTGGCTGCCTCTGTCTGCAAGCAATATCAAACTAAGCTAATGAGTTCACGTAAATACAAAAATATGCTATTTATTTCCCAAACTAGATGAACATAAAATGGAACAAAGTGACTAAAAAAGGTCATTTTAAGAACTAAGTCTGACCCACAAAAAGAATTGTAAATTATCATTCTACTCTCCTGAATTAGTCTAAGTAATCACCCCAAACTATCAAATTGTCAACCACTACCCAAAGAGACATATCCATTATATTTCCCACAACACAATTAATTAATGTTAAATAAATGTATACACTTCACACCTCTCTTTTCAAAGGCAACTGCTCTTAAGTCATTTAAATATACCATAGCTCTTCGATGGATTTCTACCAACACCTAGTGTCCTCAGAACTACCTTTTTCCTTGCCTCCGGAGTGTGTGACTTTCTCACTAAGTATTGGGCGATTGCACCCATCATTACACGTACAAATGCACGTAATCATCAGCCACACCTTAGAGCCCCATAGCAATTCCTTCGAGGAAGGCTATCACTGTATTCAAATCGCGCTTTGAGCAAAATGGTTAAAGCTAACGAGTTAATTTTTTTTCGTTGTATTGTACACTAATTTGTAATCATTTTGGTATATAACACATTGTAAAACAATCAAAGCAACACAGATAAAATATTATCACAAAATGATGCATGAATTCGTAACTCGCTGACATAAAAAAGTGTTTTTTTTTTTTTTTTTTCAAAACTTCACCATAAATCTAAATATTGTTCTAGAGACATCCAATTTGTTTCGAAATGAAGATAAATGATTGAATATTACTATACTGTAAGATTTTTAGCATACAATTGCAGTTTTTGACCATTTCGGACTAGTTAAATTTGACCAAATGTCGAATTTTTGTATATATTTTTTTATACGCAAATATTTCGTAAATGAGAAAAGCTACAACCTTCAATTATTTTTGTTGTATTCTACATGACATTGCACACATTTTCATATATAAAACTCTATGAAACGCCTAATATGAAACGGAGTAAATATTCCGAGAATCCGCGCGCAGGAGGGAAGGAAATGTTTTATTTTTAAATTCGCCATAAATCTAAATATTGTGCTAGAGACTTCGAATTTGTTTTAAAATGAAGATAAATGACTGAATATTACTAGACTATAAGAGTTCTAGCTTACAATTGCGTTTTTCGACCATTTCGGTGAAGTCAATGTTAACCGAAAGTGGTTTTTTTTCTATTTATTGTGATTTATATGCAAATATTTCTAAAATGAGAAAAGCTACAACCTTCAATTATTTTTTGTTTGTATTCTACATGAAATTGCGCACATTTTCATATATAAAACTTTATGTAACGGCTAATTTAAAATGGTGCAAACATTACGACAATCGCACGTATGTTTTTTCGGAAGTTACTGCTCGTACGTAAGGAAAATGTTTTTTTTTTTCATAAATTCATCATAAATCGAAATATTGTGCTAGAGACTTCCAATTTGTTGCCTAATGAAGGTAAATGATTGAATATTACTAGGATAAAAGAGTTTTAGCTTACAATTGCTTTTTTCGACCATTTCGGTAGAGTCAAAGTTGACCAAAGGTTGAAATTTTGGCACTTATCGTTTTTTATATGAAAATATTTCAAAACTGATAAAAGCAACAGCCATGAGTTGCATTTAGTTGTATTGTGCATGAAATTGCTCACATTTTCATATATAAAACTTTATGTAACGGCTAAATTAAAATGGTGCAAACATTACGACAATCGCATGCATGATTTTTTCATAAGAGTTACGGCGCGGACGTAAGGAAAAAGTTTTTTCATAAATTTACCATAAATCGAAATATATTGCTAGAGACTTCCAATTTGTTGCAAAATGAAGTTAAATGATTGAATATTACTAAAATAAAAGAGTGTTAGCTTACAATTGCGTTTTTTGACCATTTCGGTAGAGTCAAAGTTGACCAAAGGTTGAAATTTTGGCACTTATCGTTATTTATATGAAAATATTTCAGAAAAGATAAAAGCTACAATCATGAGTATTTTTTGTTGTATTGTGCATGAAATAGTGCACATTTTCATATATGAAACTTTATGTAACGGCTAATTTAAAATGGTGCAAAAATTATGTCAAAGTGACAAAATAATTTCTGAGATTTGTCACTGATACTTTTTAGTGCGATAAGAAAGAAATTCGCGCTTGCGCGCCTGCGTAACGATTGTAAACAAAACAAAACCTTAATCCGTGAACTCCCAGCATCCCCCAAGGCGCGTGATTAAAAAGTTTTTGGCTGGTAGGCCTATAAGTATTTTTCGGCAATTTTTAAAAAAAAACTTTTCTATGTCGACGTAAAATACGTCCAATCGGCACCCAACAGACAATTTTTCTCGACATAAAATTCGTCCAATAGGAGTTTAAGGGTTAATACGCCCTACCCAATTGCAATTAAAACAACTGAACCGTGGAATTCGATCAACAAATTTCCTATCACTAGTAACTTGTCCACAGGGTCACTGCAATCAATATTATGCTTTTTATCAGTTTCTGCTCTCCCGCAAGAACTGCCAGATGCAAAAGTTGAATCCCCTATTGGTGCCACATCAGAAGAAGTTACTCCCTCAGAAAAATTGCCAATAACTGTTGAGCATTTCGGCATACTCCCATTACCCATCCAGACCCTTTCGATTTCTCTACTAAGTCTCCTGTGGCTACACGAAGTAAGAACTAATATCAGCAAAAGACTGCTGATAACCTCTGGTTTCATAAGATCCCCTTAAACCGCCGACTAAGCCTCCAAACTGTTCAGACCCATAGGCTATCCTAAGAAATTCTTGAAGATCTGACCAAGTCTCACAAATGGCAAATTGATGACCACCGCATTCAAGTCCCCATTCTTAAACTCTGACAGAGACTCAGCTAATTTACGTAAATGTCTCTCTGTCATCCATAATTCCCTTATCATTCAACTTCTGCCATGATTCTGGCCCTCTTCTTCAAACACCTTGCTAAAACTTTACTAAGACTTTGCGCTTCCTCGAAGGCATGATTCAGTTACCCCTCTGTTGATCACAAGTACAAAAAGTTAAACCCCCCCCCCCCCTCCCCCCCCCCGCCCCCCCCACCCAAAAAAAAAAAGATTTTCAAAAGAACAACAACAAAAAACTATTTATTTCCCACTTCCTTGAGGAAAAAATCCAGTATGGCATAAATACCTAAAACAACACGAAAAGATTCCCTTGGGAAAAAATACACTCATGGGTTGCGCGCACAGCTGATCACCTTTCAAAAGCCTACCCGCCCCCCGCCCCGTAAAAAAAAAAAAAAAAAAAAAAAACAAAAAAAAAAAAAAAAAAAAAAAACACACTCACACACACACTTCAGTTCACCCTCAATAAAAAAACAAAACAAAAACAAAGTGCATATCCTGTAAAACTCGATCGCTTCTCGACACTGGTTATCAAGCCAAAAACAGAGTTAGCACAAACCCCCCAATCACTGCCCCAATAAAGACACTTTCATACATAGGTACAGGTATGCAATAACGAATAAATAAAATACTTTGCGATTTCAAATATAAAAGCATGCAATATCAGAGAAACACACCCATTAAGGGAAGGAATAAAACAACCCCCCCCCCCCCCCCCACCCCCCACAAACAAAAAAGTTCAACAATCACTCATAAGAACGCAATATAAGGAAGAGAAGAATGAATGACAAAGTCGCCCCACACAAATCACCACTGAAACGCGAGAGGAGAGCGAGTCTGAGCGACAGATGGATTACTGACCAAATAAAAAGTCATTCCTCCTGCAAGAGCACCAACTGCATTTTGTTTTTCCCTGTCTATAGCCTGTCTAAAACCTTTTGCATCGGAGCTGGAAGGAACCCTAAACCGAACGAACCCATTATTTTGATCCGCTCCGCCACCGCTGTTATGAGACTGGATCCCATCTCTGAACCTAAACATGGTAACGTTGACCGACCTGAAAACATATTCTTCATACATGCACACAAAGGCATGTCCAAATGAGCGTAGGCGACTGAATTAAACTCCGAACATAAGCATGATTCTATCATGGAAAATTGGATTGAACAAATCAAAAGACATACCAAAATTAAACCCAGAATGTATGTATAAATATATTTATATCACAAATGGTATACGTTGCATATTTATAGAAAAAGTTTGAAGTTGGCAACTTAAATTTTAAAACTGAAGTAACAGTGGTTTGCCATACCTCTTATGCGATATTGAACGCAGCGTTGTAAACTATGTTGCTGGTGAAAGTTCATACTGATAATTCAATGTTTAACTGGATCTTCCCCGAACTTTTAAGTGGATAATCATAATCAAAAGAAACTAATTATGCTAAGCAGGAAAAAACTAGTGGAATATTTTCGAGATGAGATTGAGTCTATTACCCAACCCAGTAAAAAGATGCTCGGTTCGAATTTAAGTAAGTGATTAAACAAGCGATTCCGACGCGACCTCACAGATATTCCAAGAGTGGATTTTCATCAATATTCAAACAGGAGAACGAAATTTGCGTCAAGCAGATAACCAGACAGAAGAAACTATATCTAATATTCCATTTTATTCATTTTTCTTTTATCTTTTGATCATCTAATTTGAGTTTTTTTAGCTATTTCCCTTTTCGTTCGCCTAATTTACATTTTCTCCTCTCTGTCTTTTTTTCATGAGATTAATATTCATCCACCTAGCATTTTGGTTCTTCTTTTCAGGATGTAATCATTATCATTTCCATTGGTCTTGTATTGTTTTTATAACCCGCTTAATAGTCAATGAAAGTTGATTATATAATTTGATTAGTTCTTATACATTTTATTTTATTAGTTTTTTCTGCTGCGTGCTCTATTCTAATTTATGGGTAATGTACTGGTATTTTGCTTGATAGGGAACACCAGATGATTTCAGTCAACTGATGGGTTACTGTCATGGATATATATTAGTTTCACAAAAACGTCTGTATTGATTCCTAGGCCCGGATTAAATTAAATTTATGAAACCTAATTACTGAAAAAAAATATTATTTAACTGTTAAAGTTTTTGTCATGAAATCCTTGTACTTGAATTTCCTGTATTCCGCCAAAATCAAGAAATACTACGAATGATGAAAACAAAACAACACGTCAGTGATGATGGGAATGAATAATTTCTCATACATGATAGTTTTTAATGTTGGCATCAATATAATGTCAGGCCCATTAAATGAAGGAAAACTAAAGTTTAGGCCATGCTTAATGGTAACATGAGTTTAGATTACTTATATGGTAACAAAAAAGGGTAAAATACCAACTATACATGTATACATAAAAGGTCAGCTATACATACACATACACACACATATATAATTGTAATAGAAGCAATGTCCTTTTAACTTCTCAAATTCTTTGCACTTTTCTGGATACGCTTGTCATTACAAAGTATTGAGATCCAAGTGTAAGAAAGAGGAAGAAATTATGATATCCGGTAGCAGGAAATGAACCCACATCCCATAATCAGAACGAGGTCACGTTGCTGACCTGACCATGAGGAGGACAAGTCTATTACCTCTCGTACATACATATACCTGTCATTTTCAGGTATCTTTATTAGAGCTGCAATAGACCCATTCTTACCACCGTAGCAATTTGGGCAATCGTTTTTATTGCTTTTTAGGCTGATGTATATATATTTTAGCCCAAAAAGCAATAAAAACGATTGCCACTTGGCTATGATGGTGAGGCTTGGTCTGTTTCAGCTCTAATAAATAGATCTGCAAACAACAGGTATATCCATGTAAGAGAGGCAATAAACTTTTATATTATTTGTGGTCAGGTTGGCAACGTGTCCTCGCTCTGATTATGAGTCGGGTTCATTTCCTGCTACTGGACATCATAATTTCTTCATATTTCTTGCACTTGTATCTCAAGGCTTTGCATATATATATATATAATATATATATATATATATATATACATATATATATATATATATATACATACATATATTCAAAGTCAGAATACCGAGCTTAATGCAGATTTTAAAAATCCAAAATTTTGGAATTCTCAAAATAATTTCCTTGTGTGCAACCAATGCAATTGCTGACTAACAGCATACAGACTTGAGCAGAAAAGGTGAAAATTCACCTCTTTTAGAATAACCAAAATCATTAACCAAGAAAAGACTGAATATAATACATACTTTGTTCATAAAGTGCAACTACAATCCAAGCAATCACTTGTCCTACAACATCAAAAAGTGGACTTAAAAGTTAACGATCATGAACTAAAATTAACAAAAACACAGCAACACTATACAGCAGATCACTGCAAGTGATCTTGAGAGTCCCTGACATCAGGAATATGATTGCTCGATATAGGCGCTGGCAGAGTTGAGTGATTGGCACACACTGGGGTAGTCTACAGGAATCTGCAAAGTACAAGCAAAAGTTACACTGCAAAAGGTAAGACTTCTCAGGAAGTTTAACCCCCAGGGTCCGGGTATCATACAAATATGCTCACATATAGCTTCAGGGCAATGTCCAGGTAACATACATATATGTTTGTAATTGCCGGCGAAATGTTTTGAATGGAATTTTTTTCTTAGCATCAATATGGAGAGATCAGTATCCTCTTCCATTGATCCCCAGCCTACCGTGGTAGTGATAGTCTTCGTAGTAAGAACACAACTAAAAGGAGGGCCTTAATAACTTCAGAAATAAATGAAACTTTGCAGTTATTAGAGGAATTTCACGATAGAGTTTCTTATACCAGTGAAAATGATTATTAGAACGTTGTTCTCAAGGTTTGCAATGGTCGGATAATGGTGATGAAGAACTAAATGAACTTACATATTTGCAAGAAGAAAGTTATACTTATAATGATGATGTCCATGAAGGAGAAACCATTGGTGATGGAGAGATGATACATCGAGGCAGATGGTCCATTTGACGGAGCAGGCAACGTAGGAGAGTAGCCCCCCCCCCCCCCCCCCCCCCCCCCCCCCGTCTCGTTGCTTATCTGGGGGACAGGGTGGCTGGTGTAGTGGTTCAACAAATCGTTCGTTCGGCTAGGGAAGATGATGGTTGGACTGATTGTTGGGATTATATTCCAAATAACTATGTGTTTACTGGATCAGCAGGAGTGGCACAAGATTGTGAACTAGACCCAAATAACGAAGATCCTGATTATTTTCACAAATTTATAGACGAAGAGTTAGTCCAATGCATGTTCAACGAAACCAGTCGGTATCATTCTCTTTGGACAAGTGACCAGGCCCCAACAGCGGAAAGATGAAGAAATGGGTAGATGTTTATTTGCAAGAATCTCTTGTTTTTCTCGCTCTGACGTTACTCATGCCTCACGTTTCCAAACATTGCATGAGAGATTATTTGTCAACAGATGCTTACATCTACATACCAATATTTTTTTCAATTTCATGCCACGTGACAGATATCAAGAAATATCTCGGTGTTTCCATTTTACAGACAATACTCTGAGGGACATGCATTCTAATGATAGGTTATGGAAAATTATAAAGGTTTTAGAAATGGTCACGGAACGGTTCAAGAAATATTTTTATCCCCTCCAAAATTTGGTTGTCGATGAAAGTTTAGTATTATTCAATGTTGAATGCCTATAATTTGTACAAGTTTCAAGTGAGACAGTCCATTTCTCTGAGAGCCTTCTCCATGAATGTGTGTAAGCAGCTGTTGATCAGACATGGGGAATTTAAAAGAACCAACAAGGGAAGATTTGTAGAGCCACCGGAAACGTCTCGTCTGGCACCCGGACAGTGGTGCCAGACCCACTTCTTGGAACGCCTTCCCGATACCAAATCGGGAGAAATCAGCCAAAGGACCAGCCATGTACCTTCTCAAACAAAGAACATAGAACAAAGAGTAGGGAAGGCTTTCACAACCTGATGCCTTACCTGTGGCGTGGGCTTATGCCTATCATGCTCCAAAATATACCACAGCCAAAGAGTATTCTAAATAAGAGAGAGAGAGAGAGAGAGAGAGAGAGAGAGAGAGAGAGAGAGTAATGTAAGATGGATAGCTTTTCATACTTTTGTATTTTGAGAAACTTTTTATACAAGTTTTTCTTACATTTACGGGTATAGTTCACTTTCATTACGCTCCGGGCAATAATTTACAGGTATATTTCACTTTAGTAATTATATGTTTTTTTTTTTTATCTCAGAGAGGGAGAGAGAGAGAGAGGAGGGGGGGGCGATTTGATTTTGGTGGCGTACCGTGTGATAATTTCCATACTTTTATTTCATACCTCTTTCATTTCAAGTAATTTATATATATATATATATATATCTATATATATATTTATATATATATATATATATATATAATATATATATATATATATATATATTATTACGATCTCGACTCTCGAGATCGACAGTTCTTAAATCAATGCAATTGGGCCGTAGTGACTGACGACAGGTGACAAACAAAGGAGGGAGGAGCATAACAAAACCAAAAAAAGTTACCTTAAAATTAGTTTATTATACAAAATGTACAAGTGAGTCAGGTCCAGTGATAAGCAAAATAAACATACACAATGAATTAAATAATAAAGGCAGCAACAGTAATGATCCAATTAAGTGATTCTTGTACAATTCAACAAACAATTTCATAAGCAGCATAACTAATATAATAAAAGCGACATCATATATATAAAGGACCACGGTATAAATGAAAAAGCAGTGCAGTACATAAATACATATACAAAATCAGGCAGCATAATACACAAACACATTAAAAAAAAAACAGTGAAATAACGATTACAATAAATGTAAAAACGGCAGCATAATAATAAATGAGAATTAACACTGAAGCGGCATAATGTTACACAGAGCAAAACGGGAACACTTCCTCAAACAATGAGGACAACAGTCCAATGCCGGACGATCAAGACGGCAACCACCTCGTCTTCGGAGACAATATGGACATCCTCCTCGAATGCTGGACGATCAAGACAGAGTTGACACAACAACCATCTCGTCCTCAGATACAGTATGAAGGTCCTCCTCGACCACTGGATGTTCACGACAAGGTTGATACAACTACCAACCCGTCCTCAGATACTCTCCGCTGCTCTGCTGCCAAGACTGCCTCTCTAACCTGACTGGTTGTTCTCCCCTCCAGGACCTGACTGACGAAGTTTGACGCCATCCAACAGACGTCAACTCGCCAGCAATTAAAAAAACAAAAACAAAGGAGGCAACAATCCACCAAGGGAACAATCGGCAAACGATTGTTTCCTAACAATATATATATATATATATATATATATATATATATATATATATATATATATATATATATATATATATAACTTTTACATCACGGGTGTTTCACACACACATACAAGAGAGAGAGAGAGAGAGAGAGAGAGAGAGAGAGAGAGAGAGAGAGAGAGAGAGAGAGTAATGTAAGATGGATAGGTTTTCATACTTTTTTTATTTCGAGTAATCTTTATATATATATATATATATATATATATATATATATTATATATATATATATATATATATATATATATATATATATATATAGAATTATGAATGCGAAATTTAGCCTCAATCATGAATAACCCTTAACATATAGCAGTAAGTTATTACCCGTAATGCAATAAAGGCGAAATATACCTGTAAAAGTAATATAATATATATATATATATAATATATATATATATATATATATATATATATATATATATTACTTTTACAGGTATATTTCGCCTTTATTGCATTACGGGTAATAACTTACTGCTATATGTTAAGGGTTATTCATGATTGAGGCTAAATTTCGCATTCATAATTCTGTTTTTTATACGAGAGAGAGAGAGAGAGAGAGAGAGAGAGAGAGAGAGAGAGAGAGAGAGAGAGAGAGAGCGTAATGTAAGAGGGACAGGTTTTCATACTTTTTTTTATTTTGAGTAATATTTTCATACACATTTTTTTTTTACATTTAATGGGACATTTCACTTTCATTGCATTACGATAATGATTTATGGGTATATTTCAGTTTCATTTCATTTGCTTCTGTATACAAATGCAAACATTTAGAATACATTTATTTCGTGGTGTTTTTTGTGAGCATGCCGGCGAAGAGTCGAGCCCGTCCCGGACAATTCATGCAAAAGCACCAGTTTTGAAAATGTAATTTTATTTAATAGGTTATAATATTGGTAAATATAGTTATTATAGATGTATACAGAAAATATGTATCATATATGTGGTACCAGCTAATATTTACCCTGGCACTTATGCATCATAAAAAGGTACTGAGATACAGCAAGGCATAAGGCAACATTGCTGAATGAAAAACACGCAGAAGAGCGCTCTTTAATAGACCTAGGGGATGGAGTTGAACAGGTGGTGATATATTCAATCATTATGAATTTGGAGGAGGAAGGGGCAGGATTCGAAAATGAATTAATCAAGATAGGGACGCTATTCTTCGCTAATGATGGGTTAGTATTAGCAGGAAATATAGAAGATTGAAAGAAAAATACAAAAATTTTAATGGATATAGGAAATAAAAATGGGATAGAAATAGAAAAAGAGAATAGTTGCATCATTATTTTCAATATGAAATTTATTAAGCTACAGAAAAAGGAAATGATGGACAAAGAACAGAAATTAGCCAACCTAACCTACTCGGTGATAGAGAAAAGTTGTAACAAAGTACTTATAGGTAAAACGTACCAGAAAAATATAGCTCTACCATCTATCTTATATGGGACTATTATAGTTATTTTAATAGATACAGAAATAGACAAATTGCAAAGAAGAGAGAATGGGGTATTATATGAATATATTAGGAGCTTGTAGAAGTACAGTAGTAGCCACAGTAAGGGGGGAGATAAGAGCATCTTCTTTGGAAAGCAGAATTATGAGTGGAAAGCTAAGTTCTGTAAATAATACTATAAATGGATGAAAAAAGTTATTGAAGAAAATAATTATGAATATGCAAAAAAAGGAAAGAAAATGGAAGGAATGTCCAAAACAGAAATTAAGGACAAAACCAAAATCTGGGACATAGCGAAGTGGAAAGAGGACATGGAAAATAAAGTGACCACAAATATATATAAATGGAAAAATTAAATAAAAGAAAAGAAATCTTTCACATTGATACTTCTTTTTAGAGCAAGAATCAACTCATTACAGCTAAATATAATAAAGAGACACCAGAATGGGAACACCTGTTGTCCTTTTTGTGTGAATATAGAAAATTATATATTTCATTTTCTATTATATTGTTTTGCTTACAGGGAAGAACTAATTAGAATAATTGGCCTTCAGCAACCATATGAAGAAATTGAAGTGATAATATTGGAAAATTCCTATTTAAAGAAGAACATAATGAAATAAAAAAAGAGACCTTAAATCAGATGCGGAAGAAGACAAAAAAAGAATTAATGAGCTTAACAACAAAAAAAATACCTCATACGACTAAGAGGCGCCGTTGTAAAGGCACAGTCTCAACCCATAACTGGCAATCAGCTGCTCCATTACATGATTCATGCAGAAGCACCAGTTTTGAAAATATAATCTTATATAATAGGTTATAATATTGGTAAATACAGTTATTAAAAAGGTACTGAGATACACAAGGCATATGGCTGGCAACATTGCTCAATGAAAAACAGGTAGAAGGAAGAGCTATGATCCCCCTGTAAATCAGCTGCTTCATTACATAATACTTCTCCCCTTGAAATTACTTAACTACTCATATTGGCCTAGACATGTAGGCATTTAGTACATGAAGTAGACCAATATAGGCTGAAAAATTAAGATTTCTGTTACTTTAATTGAGTTTTCACTGGAATCATTGCACCCTTTAGCATGCACAAATTTTGCTTTGTTGATCATATATATTTCCACTGCAAGTTGATTTGTTCTCTGCTGCTTATATACATACATATTTTCTGATTGTATTATAGTTTTGACTCAATGACTCAAAGTTATATCTGTTAATAATATCCAACGGAAATAAGTAACAAATTAATTCTAATCAAAGAAAAATATACCGGAAGACATAAAGCTTACCTTTGAGCACAGATAAGTCCTAAAGTATAAATTTACTATATATCTATTGCAACCTAGGCTATGCACAGGTTTTGTTGTGCAGATATAAGGAGGGCGGAGTCTCACGACGTCACGGCTCCAAATCACGCTCTGATTGGTTCTAATATCCGAGAGGTTTATTTCCTTTCAGACTTCAGGAATATGCGTCCTGGGCGAAATCGCTTCAGTAAGCTGCCTTACCGCTTACCGCGCTCACAAACCTTTATAATCAATCCTCTGTGGTGAGTACTGGAACATTCTTAGAATTTTTTTTCCATGTTTATGTGCACAGTATTACCTTTCCATATAAATGTATTTTCTGCAACTGGCGATTATCAATTGTAGCCCGGTCACGGGGGTATGCATTGCCGTACATTAGCCTTGACTGTTGGAGTTAATTCTTTGATATTTCATGAAACAGCTTTAAACTTGAGCATTGTTTTAGAGTAGCAAAATTCTATCAATGTTACAGTTATGTCAATAGTTATGTGACACAAATACTCACTAGTCTCTAGGGACACAGGAATCTAGGAATGGGAACAGAGTGAGAAAATACAGCTGGAAATAAGAATGAGAGCTAGGAACTGGGGTGAAGAGCCAACAGAACAAATATTCAATTTCAGTTACCATATTTAGCAGAATGATGGGTGTAGTCCATAACAGGCCGTAGGCCAAGGGATGAGGGTTGGTTGAAGGTCTTCAGCAAATGATAAAAAATGATTCTTCAACAATCATGAGCCAAGCCAGGGGCGCTCGTCTTTCAGACTTGTTGGCAGAGTCTCAACACAGTTCTTAATCTTACTAGCCTCTTCACCGTCAAGACGATGTTTCAAGGAGAGCGGCAGGCAGGGTCGCCAAACACTGGACTACTTCTGGATATCAGGTATTTCAGCAGAGCTGAAGTTAAAGAGCAGAATCAACTTCCATAAGTCCGCTATCACTATCAAAGCAATATCTCTATGCTAGGGCAGTCTGTTGTGCCTTACTAATTACAAACAAATGCGATTTTGTGGGCCTATCCAGCTGTATTTATACCCAGATATTTGAACCAGTGGCATCCTGTCCAAACTGGATGTTGTTGTTCTCAAAACTCTAGTCCAAATTTGTTGAGAGGTGATTTGTCTCGACTCCTTTTATCTTTGCTGCTAGTCACCTACTGTAATCGGAAAAAGGCATTTGAACGACAGCAGGAACATGAGAAAATGGAGAGAACAATACATGTGCAGTTGGTTCGAGAGAGGTCAAGGAGTATGCAGGTGCGAGGCTGTGGAGTTGGGAAAGTGAGGGTCAACAACCATTCTGAGGGTTAGGCCAGGTAAAAGGAAGGTGGGGTCAGGTAGAGGGTTTAGGCATAAGCCACAAACCCTCTCCCACGAAATGTGTGATTTTTAGCAACTTTACTTTAATAGTTGTTCGCAAAATTAAACTGGGATCATATTACAATAGAAAATGGGGCACAAGTCCATTGGGTGTGAGTGACCTTATCGTGGACGTCTTGACATCAGTCAGAAGCTCACTTTGATGGGTTATGACTGTTCATTTGTCATCCAAAAACTAATCCCAGAGAGAAGCCATTAAAGGGTTTTCATTTTCATTCGTTATAACAATAGACAAGGGAGAAAACTGCTAAGTCAAAACTCTCTCAAGAGATCCCTAATCCGAGCCCAATGTGGAAGGGAAATTCCCAATTACTTCAAAGCAGGGAAATAGGTTACTCTACAGTTTCCTTCTTCATATTTTGACTTTTTATTTTATCACCCAAATCTATTTTCTCAAAATTTACGTTTTGGTTGAGGAAAAGAACAAAAGAAAGAGGATCTAAAATGGCTACTCATGATACCTCCCCATCGACGATGTTAGACTGTCTTCCGACTGCCAATATCTAACAATTCTTATCAAGGACAAACATTTATCTCTCTCTCTCTCTCTCTCTCTCTCTCTCTCTCTCTCTCTCTCTCTCTCTCTCTCTCTATTGCACAATAAATTACCATGTCTGCACAACTTGTAAATCCTATCCAACCAGATCTATTACCTCAATATTTCCGTACAAACATCACAGCCTTATTTAGCACCATCAATACTTTCATCTATGATTTACAACATCTATCTCATAGTTTGTGTCAGTGCATGACACGCATATTAGGCACGGAATCTGCACAGCAAAGAAACAAATTCAGTAGAATACAAAAGGGTAAGAGAGAGTAATTTTACAAGGGAGTTACTTATAAGATACAACATGCTATGAAAGGAGTCCTTTACTTTGCCTCTGGATAGCACTGCGAAATGCTCGGGGAAAGTTTGGGAAAAGATTCTCCAAAGTAATAGTGCAAAACATCAACTGTCCTGGTAACAATTCCTTTTCTTTTATTCCATTCTACCAGTCTAAGCTTTCTCTCTTTAGACTGCAGTAACAACCTAGGAACTAGTTTTCCTAACTATGGCACGATAGGTAACCTCATTACCGGAGTCACACAAGACTCTCAATATCATTTTTGACAGTTCCAGGAAGGCTGGCACCTTTACATTGCCTCAATAAAATCAAAGCAGAACAACTGATGTAACACAAGGTATTAAGTAGACTCCTGCTAATTCATAAAATAATATTATTGTAAGGCAGAACAGTCATAAATGATCCCAAACTACAAGAAAACAAAATGATCTCTAGTTCATAAAGAGTTAGGGAAAGGGAGTGATGGAACACCCGACTCTGGATAATGGTGCCAAGCCCCTCAGAAAAGATTTCTGGCTCTATGCCATGTTGGTACCAGTGGAGTGAGAACTAGAAGGCTCTCATAACTACCTAGGTATCCAGCGTCGTTTACCTCTCTCCCATCTGCCTCTTCTGATAGTATGATGTGATGCTGCCATAGGAGGCATGGGAGTGTCACCCATTCTGGCTGCTACGACAACCAGAGCAAGGGTGGAGAGAAGTAAATCTATCTACTGAAGCTGTGAATCTTTATTCACTGGGAACAGCAGAGGTATGAAAGAGAGCCCCACCAGTGCCTCTGCTTTGGAGGGCTGAGTATGGCACTCCCCAGTGTGCCCAAGTGACAATGAATGGCATTGAGGCTGGAGTGCATCTCCAGGCATTCTGTCCCAGCAGAAGATTGTAACCCCCTGGAAGAGATTTGCCAACAGTTACCTTGTAAGTTTGCGACAAATAAGGCCTCCTTATCCTCAAACGAATGGTAGGGAGAATCAGCCTAATACCACCAATACTTTTTTGAGTGTTATGAGTTTGTGGGGGTCAGTCTTCACAGCATGAGGAAGTCTTCCTTCTCTTATGATGGATATCTGTGCGCCAGTGTCATTGAAAGCTTGAACCTCTTGCCCTTGAGAGAGGTGGCTAGTAGATACCACATAGATAGGGCCTCCTGTAGGTGGGCTGAAAGATGTTTGGGCAGCTGCTAGAACTATGATGGGAGTAAGTGATGTCACTGTGTCCCGAGTGCCATATTTAAGACAGAGGGCATATCAAGGTGATGAGTGCCATTGTCTCTTACCTGACAGTAGTTTTGCCTTAATCCTGCTCAGGCAGGGGTGGTAGTGGGACAAGCCTGAGTGCTAGAAGCAATGGATGTGCATTGGGCCGGAGAAGCCGTAGGGTTATTTCGAGGTTTGCTGGGTCCATTTCTCGTGTGTGCCATTGTGGAGGTAAAACTGGGAGGACTTATCTTCTTATGTAAGGAGCTCAGGTGGGCATGATGTGGCTCCCACTTGTCAGCCAGCCTACAGCATTCAGCGACAGATTCTGGGCACCTTTCATGGACTTATGTAGTGAGTGCACTGGGAGCATAACAAAAACAATCCTCCATCTAGAAACACTCTATGGATGTAGCACAGTTCCTATCCTTATGATAAATCCAATTCATCCAAGACTGCCCTGCATACTTTCCTAGGTCTGTCGCCACTTCCCAGGTGTTATCTTGTAGGCATGGGTGACTGCTTGCCATACGAAGCCAAAATTTCCTTGCTCCTCTGCAGGCAAGGAGCGAACGGCGAAGTGTCCTTTTCCAAAGACATGTTTATTGAGGATGAGGGTTGCATCTGTAGGAGTGAGCTTATAATTATCAAACATCCTCTCTATATGGTCCAACCAACTTGTCTGCCCAGGGCTGGACCACAGCAGAAGTTTGCCCTACGGGTAGTGATAGCTGGATCATGAGCTCTCTGAACTTCTTGTTGAGCCCTTTCCACCTGGGCATAGACACAAGAAGTGGGGCTCTTCCCTTGGAGGCTTCTTTCCCTCCTGAGTTCCTGGAAATACTAATCTTTGGTGCGTGATGAAATGATGACAAGAGGGCACTGCTGCATGCAGTTTCAGAAGATTTCTCTAAAGTGTGACGGCTTGTATGGGGAGGGGAGTGTCAGCGATGGTGATAGCAAACAGGTGAGATGAAACGTAAGTGCGTTATTTCCCCAACAATAGGGTGTGTAGCACTCTCTGCTACCCAAACCTCAGCGGAGTGTCAGTGATGGTGGCACTCATAGGTAGACTGAAGTTTTAGCTTGGTTTGTCAAATCAAGAGGCACATACAGGGAGCAAACTACCTCATTCAGTTACTGGTGCTCTCACTAGTCAACTAAGTACTAAAACGTTCAAGTGGCACTGCAAAAGTGCGTAAATGTGTCAGCAATGGTGACATTCATATAAGGAGCACAATAATGCTACCTTAACTACTGCCACTCTCACCAGTCTCAACAAGCTCGAGGGCTGTCTAGAGGCACTGTAAAAGTGTGTCAGGAGCGGTGACACTCGCATGCAGGGAGCAAGAAAATGCTTCTTACGATACTGGCACTCTCATCAGTCAAACAAGCACCAAAGTTTTCTAGGTGGCACTGAAAAGTGCATAAGTGTGTCAGTGGTGGTGACACTCGCATACAGAGAGCACAATAACGCTACCTTAAGTACTGGCATTTTCGCCAGTCTCAACAAGCTCAAAAGCTTCAAAAGATGGCACTCCGTAAGTGTGTAACAACACGTAAGGCACGACACCAAAAACAGTACATACTGCTAAGTTCCAATATGGGAATGAACAGAGTTCTCCAAACACTTTTCACTTAGACACACAGGTCTTCTCTCGACTCAGAACTTGTTGTTAAACAAATGACACAATGTGTCCAGATTCCAAACAGGAGTTAATGTTTTGGTTGAAATTGATCTGCTAATTAACTGAATCATTCAATATTGTTCCACAATTACTAATTTCCTTTTCAGCTTACAACAAGTTCTAAGAACTTAAGCCAAGGTCGCCGCCACTGTCATAGTTACAATCCTGGGGTTGATACAAATTAACAAAATCCAAAATTTTGGAATTCTCAAAATTATTTCCTTGTGTGCAAACTAGGAAATTGCTGATTTTGGCATTCGGACTATGAACAGAATACCCAAAAATTATCATTAACCAAGAAAGGACTGACTATAACACATACTCTGTTAATAGATTATTACTTACTTAATCGTCTGGCACCCATGGGATACATAGAGCCTTAATGAATTCACTCCATATGTCTCTTTCCTGTGCCATCTCTCTGAGCTCAACCCAATTCTCAGATCCAACCTCCCTCTGCATTATCATCAGCCACGTTTCTCTTGGTCTACCACATCCTCTCCTGCCCAGCTGCTTCCATTCAGGTACATCCTGGACTAACTCATCTTCTCTTCTTAAAATATGCCCCATCCATCTCCATCTTGATAGTCTAACTATGTTGTTCACATTGGGCACCCTTGCCACCTCGTGAATTACCACATTCTTTTTATATGCTGCAGCCATTTGATTCCCAAAATCTTTCCTAGTGCTTTATTCTCAAAGGCAAGAAATTTTTCATCAGTTGTCACAGTGCTGTACCACGACTGGTGCCCATAAGTTAATATTGATCTTACAAGTGAAATATATATTTTGATTTTGCTGTGAACTAATATTTGATTTGACCTCCGAACTGTTTTTAGCATGCCCATAGCTTGTTCTGCCCTCCCTATTCTCTCCGTGAATTCTGTACCTAATGATCCATCTGGTAATAATGGTTCCTAAATATTTGAAAGCATCTGAGTTGGGTAATATTATTCCTCCGATAAAGCAGTCTGTCTGATCACCACTCTGAATCTGCATAACCTCAGTCTTTCTCTGGTTGATCACCAATCCAACCTTTCTCCCCTCTAGTACTAGCCTATCTATCATTTCCTGCATTTTAGCCACTGTACATGTAATTAGAACTATATCATCTGCGTATTCAAGATCACATCTCTGGTCCCCTTTCAATTGAATGCCATTATTCATTCCTTGCACTACCTTGGCCCTAACATAATCAATCACCATAATAAACAGAAAGGGAGACAGTATTCCACCTTGTAGTACTCCAGTCTTGACTTCAAATGCATCTGAAAAACTGCCATCTACCAGTACCCTACAACAACTTCCAATATGCATATCCATTATGATGATCATGAACTAAAATTAACAAAAGCACAATAACACTTTCCACCAGAAGGCTGTAAGCGAACTTAAGAATCACTGGCATTAAGGGATATGATTCCCAGATATATGGGCAATGGCAGAGTTGAGTGAGTGGCACTGTTGATCTTCAGGGGCAGGCACATGAAATACTGGTAATGGTACATGCAAAAGTTACACTGCAAAATGTATGTCTTCTCGGGAAGATTAGTGCTTCGATATTACATGAAACTGCTTTAAACATAAGCGTTTTAGAGCAGCAAAATTTTATAACGTTACATTTATGTCACACAAATACTTACCAGTCTCATAGGGAGATGGGAGTCTAGGAATGGGAATGGAGTGAGAAAAAACAGCTGAAAATAAGATTGAATTTCAGGAAGAGGGGTGAAGAGTCGACAGAGCAATTGTTTAATACCAATCCCAAAATCTGATTTATAAAGGCATACACACAGGCATATATATATATATATATATATATATATATATATATATATATATATATATATATATATATATATATATATATAAATATATATATATATATATATATATATATATATATATATATATAAATGTATATATATGTATATATATGCTTATATATATATTATATATATATATATATATATATATATATATATATATATATATATATATATATATATCTATATATATATATATATATATATACATATATATATATTGCTACTCTTTAGAACGCCTCGCCTTCCCAGCAGAGTTTTAGTTAGGTTTAATTATAAAAGTAGCAGCCATGCCATCTCCTGAAGCTACTGTTGTTGGAGAGTGGGGATGTCGTAGGAATGATATTTCCGGTCTGACGGAAGCTTAGGGTAAGAGAGGCAGGTCACAAGAGTAGCTAGGCTTCGAGATGGATTTTAGGGACTTCTACAATAAGACCTATTTTCCTTCCCAATTTGCTGGCGTTGTGTTTACCACCTTTCAGGCAATGCTCGAGGCGGTTTTTGGAAGCCCCGTGATTCGAAAGCAAGCAGTATCGCTCTCAGTCGGCTCCGAGACGTGATCTCGGACAGAGGTCAAATTACCTGCCTTCCTTTAGGCCTACCCAGGGCGTGAGTGGCGCGCCGATGACCCAGGCCTCAGACAAAGGGGCCCCCATACTTTCCTACAAAGAGCCACATTTTCTTCAAAGGTCCACACTGAACACGACATCCAGATTCCATGAGTCACGTGCCGTCTCTCTGCCGCAAGTGTGCATTAACCCAAGTGAATGAAAATCAGCTTGAATTGAATGAGACTATAAGCCCCAACGTGGGGGCCAATATCATTTAACTTTTCTCCAGGCCAGCACGGGCCTTTTTGTAAATAAATAGTTTTAAAGTAACGAGCTGAGTTTTCTGGCGACTTCCTCAAAGAAAGAAAGAATAATAATCAGTTTACGGTAAGTTCAAGCAATTCCCTCTTGAAATCCCTCAATTATTTCCGTTTACGTATCTAGCTTCTCTCAAGGCCTAATATACGTAACATTGTCGACCTCGCCGAGGATCGAATCCGGGCTTGCTTAAAAAAGCTTGTAAATTGCGTTATCCGTTGTAAACGTAAACTGTAAATTATTTTACAAAGCGTAAATCAAGCACACTGCAGGGAAAGAAGACACACTGACTCACGGTAAGGTTATTCCATTCATTAATATGATTATTTATAACCTAGTTAGCTTAAGGTACGTTAAGTATTTTATTTAGAAGTGTTTTTAAACAAATGTGAAGGTAGAAATATTATATTGTAACGGCCAGAGCGCCGAGCGAATTCTGTTATTTTATAAATCGCATTGTGCTCGTCGGACGAGACAGCACGTGTGCAGATAGATGCCAGAAAGGGCCAGATCAAACTAGGAAGTGCTTTGCCAGGGTTTATTGCTGTGTTTGAAAGCCTAGCTAGTTAGGAGTGTTTTACTAATAGTTACGGCAAAAGAAGTGTACAATTCTTTGTCTGTGATATGTTAGGGTATCCATTTTTAACTTAGTTTTCATTCCAAGTGTTGGTAACGCTACCTCTCAGCTTAAATTCAGCTTAGAGCATTCTCGCGCCTGCGCGGTCTCAACCAACCTTCGTCTCATTCACAGCGGCAGCCATGTTTGTTTTCCCTTTCAACATTATCTAAACAATTTAAGCAAAGTAACGTAAGTCTCGAAGTTTTAACGTAAATAATATCGATCTCGGTACTAGTATCTATCGTCCTGCCAGAGAAATTAACGTAATTCGCCTTGAATAAGAAAGTAGAATTTTGTGTTGTAAATTGCAGCCTTCGCATTTACAGAGAATCAGCGTTTGTTTTAACGACATGCTGCGCGCTAGCAGCGCTCCCCACCCAGCTCCTTCGCGTGTTTTACCTCGCATCGCTCACTCGCGCGCTGAGCGAAAATTTCATTTCACTTCGCACTTAACGTAGCCTCATTCACAATTGTTTGCTAACATCGTTTTAAATCCTTACCGTCATTTCACTGTTCACAGGGACCTAGTAATCTTACATAAAGTTAACGTAAATCTCAAGTAGAGTAAATCACAAGAATTGTTAACGTAAAAACGCGTCTTTGTAAAATTCATATTGAAACGCAAATCATTTCATAGCGCAAGCCGCTAACTTTAACGTAAAATCGTTCAACGCGAGCGCGTTATCATTTTCATAAAACGTTTTCAAAAGCAATTCTTTCAGTAAACGTTAACGTAAGTAAATCATTTAACGCAAGTTGCGTCATATTAAACTAACATTAGTAGTTCAATTCAAATATAAGGGAGTTCATTCATATATCATTTTTCACCCTCTCCGAGAGAGAGAGAGAGAGAGCGAGAGAGAGAAACCCAGAACACAGTATTCACGAAGCCAAGCCAGTACTACATCTTACCAATTAATTATAGCATGCAGAATTAACATTATTTTAGTCTCTTGTGTCTTTCATTTACACAGCGTGATACGTACGCGCATGTGTCCATTGCAGTTTGCAAGCATTTATTTATTTCATTTACCGAGTACTTCAGCGAGGGACTGAGCATTCCTAAAATTTCCATTACCTGTCGTTGCCCGAGTGGTCTTTTCATTTTCTTTTATCACAAAAGACTTGCGTATACCGCAAGCACAATTCGCACAGTGTGCCACGCCAATTCATACTTCCAGACAGGAGTCGTTACCAGTTTTAGGACTGGCCACCACCAGTGCACGTCAGGTCTTACCATTTCACAGTGCCACTAATTCTTGACACTCCATCGACTGGCTGCTGAAGTACTCCCACCCTTTTACTTTCTCTCCTCCACTATTACACTCTGCCATGAGCAGTGCCATTTCAACTTCAGTATATTAAGTATACTGCATGTAGTGTCCGGGACACCCCAGCACGATACCAGTGCTCCAAGGAACGCCTCCATAAATGCCATTGCACCTTTACAGGCCGTACAGGTAGCCATTAAACCTGCGTGTCCGTCCTTACGGAACACCCAAATAATTAGTGTGTCCGTGACCAGGGTTCAGTGATCCTTCGGAACACTCAACAAGGGAACGCCTCCCCAAAGTGCCGCAATACCAGCACTACTAGTGCTGCCCAAGGAACGCCTCCTCATAAGTGCCGCGCACCTGTACAGACGTACAGGTAGCCCTATACCTGCGTGTCCGTCCTACGGAACGCTCATTCATTATAGAGTATCCGCCATTTTGGATCATTGAACCAAGGAACGCCTCCTCATAAGTGCCGTGCACCTGTATTGGACCTACAGGTAGCCCATTCCAACGTCTCCCAAGTTGGGAACGCCCGTAAGTGTGACGTACGCCGCACACTGCATTCGATTTTTTCACCTCATCAGAAGGTGCCATTCACAAAGTGCCACCGAGCACCCGGTCTTTTCAGACTTTTCCTTACCACGTCGCAGAACCCATTTCCAAGTGAGTGCCACTTTCCACAGTAGGCACTCCTATTCCATTCAGTACCCTTTCCTGGCCATTATTTTCATTTTCTTCCGAGCCTCTACTGTAGCCTAAGGGAAATGTCTTCCCCTGCTTCCCGCGACTTCTTTGCCAGAGAGCTAGAGAAGCTTGGAGCCCTCATAAACTCTGGGCAGGGAGGCTGGTTACACTGGACCAGCCCTTGACCAGTGGATAAAGACGCAGCAGGCTGCTGCGCGCCAGCAGGGAAAGGAAGAAAGAGAAGCAGAGAGGAAAGCCGCAGAAGCAGAGAGAAAAGAAAGAGAAGCAGAGAGGATAGCCAGAGAAGAAGAGAGAAAGCATGAGCTAGCTCTCCTAGATGACGCAATCTCTCTGCTAGTTTCCAAGCCCCAGACCATGAGCTGGACTCCCGGTAAGAGGTGGTTGCGGAGGTTCTGCACCACTTGTTGTGTGGCGTTTGGGCATGCTGTTGGATTTCCGATTCCCGACCAGTGCCCAAGTCCGGTTCTCTGCCTTGGGGTGGAGAGCTTCCAGGGTGAACTTCTCCAAGGCTACCATGTAGCCCTGCCTGATGAACAGTCTCCTACGGCCTATCAGTGGGTACAAGTCATGGCCGACACCGAAGCCAGGTCTCCCTTATTTCCAGAAAGGCATTGCCTAGGGGTGCCAAAATCCAGACGAACGAAGAAATTCAGTTTGAATGGATTGACGGTAACCTCTATTCTGTTCCTTCGGTCCTTCTGAATGTAAAAATGCCCTTTCTGGACCAGGTGACCAAGGAAACCACATTGTGCCGCCTGGCCGTAGTTGACCAATTCCATGATGTTTATCAGGTAATATTGGGCCGAGATCTACTTAAGCCGTATCTCCCCCTGGACGCAGCTCCCACTACCAGATGCACCGGATCCCTGCAGCATGCCTCATAATCCAACCCTCAATTTTAGATTCAGAGGCTAGTGCCTCCGATGTCCCAGACCATCCCTTTTATTTTGTAACCCTGGACCCGACCCAGTGTCAGAGCCAGACTTTTCTCCCGCATCATCTCAGCCTCTTACCATTTTAACCGCTACCTCCTCCACTTTGGAAGAGGTAAGCCCACCAGTTAACCCCGGACTTGCTTCCGAGGATGATTCAACGGAGGTTTCCTTAACCTCCCCACGTCACATCACTGCCAGAGAGGACTCTTCACCTGTGCCAGAGCACACTGCCAGCCTTGGTGACTCCGCAGATTCGCAACCTGTGGGGCCATCTCGGCCTTATCATCCAGTGCCACGGAAGAGGTTCTGGAACAAGTTCTGCCGAGACTGTGGCCGCAAGGGTCACATGTCTGCAAATTACGGAGGGTGCGCGAACCACAATATTCCGGCCATCGCAATGGCCGTCACTAATCCTTCTTCTCTAGGACCCCCAGCTAAGGGCCCTATAACCGTCGCACCCCTCCAAAGTCATTATCAGCCAAGCCACGTCAGAGCCTACGACGACTCTGGCGCTCAAGTCTCCCTGATACGGGAAGACAGAATTCCCCGAGGGGCTAACGTTGATAGACGTCGATTGATCACCATTGAAGGTATCAATCACATTAAACTGATCCTTCCGACCGTCCAATTGAGGGTCACTAGACCTCACTCTCCAAAGAATGTACTCTTGCAGTTGCAAGCTACATCCCAGGAGGTTACGACCTCCTCCTAGGGCAAGACATGAAGTCTCCCTCACAATTCAAAAAGCCTAGGGGTCCTAACCCCATGTCAATTCACTCCAAAGCAAGGAGTCACCGAAATTCTACTTCCTCTAGGAAGTACATCCACCAACAGTCTCCACCGTTACCAAGGAGGGAGATTGACCCATTCACGTTCCGTTGCAAAACCTGTAATGTAATAGGGCACTCTACTAATTGGCCTAGGTGCCCTAGCAAACTACCAGCACGGACACTGTCCATTTTCCACAATGGCCTAGCCTTCAACAAGAGACAGGAGCCTCTGTCTCCATTTAAAACCAAGGGACCACGCTGAGAGGTATTGCACCTCCGGTTACCCGTCACAGGTCCAGTCGACCTGAACTCTCTGCCAGTGCCACTTGGCTAGCACTGAGCAGTGCCAAGCTCCGTCCAGCCTGGACGTAGAGCCACCCCCGAACTTGACCTCTGCGCCTGGCCCCGAGCTAGCGCCGGCGCCTAACCTTATCAAGGATCCTCCTACAGGAGATCCTCCAACAGGCATGGAGCTTACCACAGCCCATGGCCAATCACTAGTTCCTTACTTCTTCATCCTTACCTCTGTCGCCCGAGGATGAACCTCCGGCAGACCTTACCTTTGTACCGTCCTCTGGAAAACCAGGAACTGCCCGACCAGGAGTCAGCCTGGAGTTTTCCCCCCCACCTCACGACGGTTGCCGCAGCAGCCGGAGTGAGGGCCTCCCCTGCCGTAGGTTCCACCTCTACGACGGTTGCTGCAGAGACCGAAGTAGGGTGTTCTCCTGAAATCCTTCAGGCTACCGCTGCCTCAGCTCCTGCCGGCGTTTCTGGCCTTTCCCCAGAGTCGGTGCCTCCGTACTACTCCTAGGACTGGTATAGCCAGGTCCTGGAGGAATAAGAAGAAGAAGAAGGGACGTCATTAACATACTAACAAAAGAGCCACATGCTCTCCTTGACACCTGTCCCTGAGGTACAGTGTCACATTCATTTGCAGAATGATCCTGGCACCTACCCAGAGAAGGTAGCCAGCCCGATCTCTGCCAGTAGCACTAACCCTCTAACCCCTAGCCACTGTAATACTAACCCTCTCACCTTAAATATAATTACCTCATTGCATTTCCCTCCTGGTAAATTAACCCATCATCATCCCCACGCATCATTACCTCTCATTATGTATTTTAACAGTTCCGTCGCTTGAACTACTGCTGTGCGTACCACACTCTGGAATGATTGCGTCTTCATTTAACTTATTGAGTAGGTTAGGCTAATGATTTAGTACCAGGGCATTAGGTTAGTAGCAAGTAGAATTTTCAAGTAACCTTATCTAGGGGTAGTAGAGTAGACTGTCGTCACAAGACAACCTGTAGTTATTTATTAGGCTAGACTACATCACTATATTAAGTTAGTACACTTAGCATCTTTGCCTATAAGTTAGGTAGGCCATTGTAGTCAGCCGTATCGCTGCTCAAAAAAAAACACTTCAAGTTAGAGTAGGAGAACTGGGTTGTCGAGGCGATCAACTTATTTAAGCCAAGACCTTCACGCCCGAAAGGGAGTGAATGCCTTCTTAACAGGGGGAGCTGCTACGTCTATAGAACGCCTCGCCTTCCCAGCAGAGTTTTAGTTAAGGTTTTAAGGTTTCTTATAAAAGTAGCAGCCATGCCGTCTCCTGAAGCTACTGTTGTTGGGAGAGTGGGGATGTCGTAGGAATGATATTTCCGGTCTGACGGAAGCTTAGGGTAAGAGGCAGGTCACAAGAGTAGCTAGGCTTCGAATGGATTTTAGGGACTTCTACAATAAGACCTATTTTATTTCCTTCCCAATTTGCTGGCGTTGTGTTTACCACCATTCAGGCAATGCTCGAGGCGGTTTTTGGAAGCCCCGTGATTCGAAAGCAAGCAGTATCGCTCTCAGTCGGCTGCGAGACGTGATCTCGGACAGAGGTCAAATTACCTGCCTTCCTTTAGGCCTACCCAGGGCGTGAGTGGCGCGCCGATGACCCAGGCCTCAGACAAAGGGGCCCCCCACCAATACTTTCCTACAAAGAGCCACATTTTCTTCAAAGGTCCACACTGAACACGACATCCAGATTCCATGAGTCACGTGCCGTCTCTCTGCCGCAAGTGTGCATTAACCAAGTGAATG
Source organism: Macrobrachium nipponense (assembly GCF_015104395.2). Classification (NCBI taxonomy): domain Eukaryota; kingdom Metazoa; phylum Arthropoda; class Malacostraca; order Decapoda; family Palaemonidae; genus Macrobrachium; species Macrobrachium nipponense. The sequence continues at coordinate 59,675,801 of NC_061100.1, forward strand.
AAAATCAGCTTGAATTGAATGAGACTATAAGCCCCAACGTGGGGGCCAATATCATTTAACTTTTCTCCAGGCCCAGCACGGGCCTTTTTGTAAATAAATAGTTTTAAAGAAAGTAACGAGCTGAGTTTTCTGGCGACCTTCCCTCTAAAGAAAGAAATCATAATAATCAGTTTACGGTAAGTTCAAGCAATTCCCTCTTGAAATCCCTCAATTATTTCCGTTTACGTATCTAGCTTCTCTCAAGGCCCTATATACGTAACAATATATATATATATATATATATATCTATATATACATATATATATATATACATAGATATATATATATTATATATATATATATATATATATATATATAGTATAGATATATATATATATATATATCATATATATATATATATATATATATATATATATATATATATATATATATGTTAACCCCCCCCTTTCATTCCCTAAACTACACAACCTGGGAAACTCTTACCTGTTGCCAACGGTGCCTGTCTGTAAGATGTGACGAGGCTTATTAAGACTGCATAAATATAAAAAATATCATTTATTTCCCAAAGCAATTGGTTATAACAAAGAACAAAATGATTAACAAGTTCATAATGGCATAAATACCCAAATCTGCCATAAAGAAACCAATAAGATAACATTCTACCTTCCTGACTAAGGTTACACTCTCAAACCCCAAACAAGTCACATTGTCTAGTATTCGTCAGTTAGAGAATCCCATTCCTAATCAACCATGGAATCGGACCCATCTGTAATAAAGATAATAGTTATATAGACACCCCACGTCACTCTTTTCAAAGTATTTACGTAAAGAGAATATTTCCACACTTCTCTCTCTCTTTTCCAAAAGGTAACAGTTTTTTCTAAGTTTTTATAGAACGTGTCTTACCTTTTCGATGGGCGTTTTCTCCCGACACTTCAAGCAACCGCTTGTTCTCTCCTTTGCACAAAGAATGCGTCTTCCACAAGAACCAGTAGGCCTGTAATACGCGTACAAACGAATGCACATGCCTCGCAAACGGGGACGAACCTCTGAGACAAGTTGCTTGTTCAGCAAATACCTTTCTCTCCATGTGAACTTTGCCGTGTACCACCCCTTGTCTCTAGGCGAGTGGAGCTATGTGACTTTATTATTATATAAAAGAAACACTTTAAACACATATCTATTATTAGCCATTCCCTCTTTCACTCTTTCTACTTTAGATATATATATATATATATATATATATACATATATATATAATATATCTATATATATAATATAATATATATATATAGAGAGGAAATATATATATATATATATAGCTATATATATATATAGATATATATATAGATATCTATATATAGATATATATATATATATATATATATATATATATATATATATATATATATATATATATTATAATATACAATATATATATGTATTATATATATAATAATATAATATAATATATATATATATATATATATATATATATATATATATAGATATATATATATATATATCTATAATATAGATATATATATATATCTATATATATATATATATATATATATCTACCTAATAAGTATATCTAGATATATATCTTATATATATATATATATATATATATATATATATATATATATATCTAATGTATTTATAATCTATATTATCATCTATAGTCTATATATATATATATATATATATATATATTATATATATCTCATATATATATATTGGTATATTTTATATATGTATGTATATGCATATATATATATATATGCATATATATAATATATATGATATATATATATATATATATATATATATATATATATATATATATATATATATATATAATTAAATTATTACATTTATTGATCGCCTCGTCTACCCAGCATTAGTTAAATATTTTAATTGGTAGTAAAGCTGCCATTTCCCCCTAATCAGCTGACTTCAAAGGGGAAAACGCAAGCCAGAGATAGGAATTCCATGTTAGCGGGGGAATAAAATTCTTACTCCTTAGGGTTTTCGCTAGCCGTATGTTTCTGGTTTCCAGATGCCCTGCTTTATTGGGGGGATAAGCTGAACCCATCCCCCATGAATCACACATGCATCTGGCTCAGTCGTCTCAGTCAGTGACCTGGGACGGATGTCCCATCCAACCAGTCCTTGCCATTATGCTAAACCACAGCGCTATTGGGCACCCAGACCTGAGACAAAGCTGACGCCGCATTCTACAAAGGAAAAAGGGTCCACTTACATAAAGGCTTCCAGGTACGTCTTGTGCTACGGCCATATTGCCAGTTCAGTCCTTTCGAGTCCAGTAAACTGAATTTCATTTCCCAATTCGAACTCCTAATTCTCAAATGAACATTCTTTTGCTCCTTTCACTGCCTCGTGGTCGCATGTCTCCCTTTTGTGATCGTCCCAGACAAATCTTCATTGCATATCTCATTTAAACACTAGAGTCCTTTCCCCAGTGTTAGATAAAATTGAATAACTGTAACTTGTGCAAGAAATCTTTAAGTCATTTGTGTCTAATCTGGGATTTTTTCCAGATCAGCTGAGTCTCATGTTCAAGTCTTCACAAGTGCTGCCTTAATGCAAGATACTTTGAATAATTTTGAAAGCCAGCATTTACGTGAATCTTATTTTAGCCAGCTCTCCCCTTGTGAGAGATAAGATTGGTCCCCGTGCGGACAAGCTGCATTTACCCTTTCCCCAGGCCATTCAACGGCCTCGTGTAAATAAGTGTATAATGTAAATTAATTAGATGGTTTTCAATAGCGACCTTATTATAGAGTAGCATATTTCCCTTTGTTAAGGTAAGTTATTCTGCATTTTCCCCAAAAATATTTCCCTTTACGTATTTAGGCCCTTAAGGCCTGCTCATATGTAAAAATGGCGAACCTTGCCATCATCGAACCCGGGCTTGCTTAAAAAGCTTGTAAATTACTTTATCCTTGTAAAACGTAAACTGTGAATGACTTACAAAGGTAAATCAGAGCACACTTGCACGGGAGACACACGCATGACTCACTGGTAAGGCATATCATTCATTTTAATATGATTATTCTTATAACAAATGTTAGCTTAAGGTACGCTTAGTAATTATTTTAGAAGTGTTTTGAATAAGATTGAACTTAGAAATATTATATTGTAACGGCCAGAGAGCCGAGCGAATTCTGTTATTTTGTATTGGTGCCCGCCTGACGAGACACGTGTGTGTAAGATAGATGCCAGTAAGTACTAGTTAAAACTAGGAAGTGCTTTGCCGGGGTTTATTGCATGTGTTAGCAATCCTAGCTAGTTAGGAGTGTTCTGCGGCAAAAGAAGTGTACAGGTCTTTTGTCTGTGATATGTTAGGGGAATTCGTTTAACTTTGTTTCATTCCAAGTGTTGGCAACACAGCATGCTCGCCTAGCCTTCCAGAGCTCGCTAGCTTGGTGCATGCGCTCTCTGGCCTGCCCGCTAACTCCTGTTCACGAACGACACCCATGTTTACCCCTTTAAACTTTATCTCAATGATTTAAGCAAAGTAACGTAGGTCT
>NC_061100.1:59684357-59694433 GCF_015104395.2 Macrobrachium nipponense
AGTTTCATTAGTTGAAGAGAGATACTAATGAAAATTTATGGCTTACTGTGTCCTAGGAAAAATGATTGCTTGGCGTTCGTTCGGTACTCGTAAGACGGTAAGAGCTGAATGTAAACAATCGATTGGAAGGTTTTTTTTTACTGTTTGTGTATTATAGTCAATGATTAATTAATAATTATTTGAAATGAGTATATACTGATTATTTATACATTTTATTGGCATATTCTAAGCTTTTAGCTTCTTGGGTTTTTGATTTTGATCAGAATCATAGACTAGGCTACAGTAGCAAACCGCTAACATAGGCTAGGCTTATTGCTAAGGGACCATATGCTAAAGCCCTAATATATGCAGTAAAAAATGGGGTTGAACATTACTTGCAGTTGAATATTACTCAAGTATGTACAGTATTTTGCCTTTCTGGAGTCTTATTTCTTCCGTCGGATCAGCTTTGTAACCCTAGAAACATGTTTTAGGCCTGGAAATATAATTTACTGGGGTGTTTTGGAGGGCTTGGAACGGATTAAGATTAGCCATTTTACATGTAAAATGTATATATATATATATATATATATATATAATATATATATATATATATATATAAATATATATATATATAATATATAATATATAATATATATATATACTACATATATATATATATATATATATATATATTATATATATACACACACATATATATATATCTATATATATATAATATATATATATATATATATATACTAATATATATATATATTATACATATATATATATAGCTATATCCCTATATATATATAATATCTATCATACATATATATATAGGTATATATATATATATCTATATATATATATATATATTATATATCCCTATATCTATATATAATGGTTATATCAATATATATATCTATATATATATATACTATCTATATATATATATATATATATATATATCATATATATATCCTATATATATATATGTGTGTATATATTATGTGTATCTATATATATATCTATATATCTATATATATATATATATATACTCATATATATATATATATACATATTATATATTATCTATATATATATATATATATATATATATATATTATATATATATATATATATATATATATATATATATCTATATATATATATATATATATATCTATATATATAAAGAATATATATATATATATAGTTATATATATATATATATATGTATATATATATCTATATCATTCTATATATATATATTTATCGACAATCTAGTATATATATATATATATATCTATATCCTATATATATATCTCAATCTATATATATATATATATATATATTATATATATATATATATATCTATAGATATATCCTATACTATATATATATATATATATATATATATATCTATATATATATATATACTATATCTATGTAAAATATATATAGTCCATAGTATATATATCTATATATATATATATATATATATATATATATATATATATATATATATCTATATACATACATACATCAAGCTACAAATATCCTTTAATATCTAGTCAATATACCTCTGAATTAGTATATTTTCATATATGTTTAACCGAGGGGGAATTTTTTAGTCGATAAGAGATTTGTCGGCTCTCGGGCGTGACCCATCGATACCTAGAAATCCAGGATGCACAGTGAAGCCTTAGACCCCAGCGCCACCGCAAGAGGCTATAAGTTTATGCTGCCTCTCACCTACAAATACCTGTCGTTCTCAGGTATTCGTTATTTGGAGACTGCATCAGCCCATCTCGACCTCAGTAACGTTGTAGTGCTTTTGTCCTCATGTAGCCATTAGATGAGTCATATCACATTACCATAATTCATATACATACATCGAGCTACAAATGTCCTTTAATATCTAATTTGCTCTACCTCGGAATTAATATATGTCTAACCGAAGGGGAATTTTTTAGTCAATAAGAGATTTATCGGCTCCCGGCACGAACCATCGACACCTGCAAATCTAGGACGCACATTGAAGCCTTAGACCACACTGCTACCGCAAGATGCTATAAGTTTATGCTGCCTCGCACCTATAAATACCTGTCACTCTCAGACATTCGTTGCTTGGAGACTACATCAACCCACCTTGACCTCGGTAACATTGTAGTGCTTTTGTCTGCATGTAGCCATTATAAGAGTCATATCACATTACCATGATTCATATAAAAACATCGAGCTACAAATGTCCTTTAATATCTAATTCGCTCTATCCTCGGAATAAATATATTTTAATATATGTTTAACCAAAGGGGAATTTTTTAGTCGATAAGAGATTTGTCGGCTCACGGGCACGAACCATCGACACCTACAAATCCAGGACGCACAGTGAAGCCTTAGACCAAATCGCCATTGCAAGAGGCTATAAGTTTATACCACCTCTCACCTACAAATACCTGTCGCTCTCAGGTATTCGTTGTTTGGAGACTGCATCAACCCACCTCGACCTCGGTAACGTTTTAGTGCTTTTATCTGCATGTAGCCATTATATGAGTCATATCATATTACCGTGATTCATATACATATATCAAGCTAAAAATATCCTTTTACATCTAATTTGCTCTACCTCGGAATTAATAGATTTTCATACATGTTTAACCGAAGGGGAATTTTTTAGTCGATAAGAGATTTGTCGGTTTACGGGCGCAAACCATGGACACCTACAAATCCAGGATGCATAGTGAAGCCTTAGACCAAACCGCCACCGCAAGAGGCTATAAGTTTATGCTGCCTCTCACCTACAAATACCTGTCGCTCTCAGGTATTCGTTATTTGGAGACTGCATCAACCCACCTTGACCTCGGTAATGTTGTAGTGCTTTTGTCCGCACGTAGCCATTATATGTGTCATATCACATTGCCGTGATTCATATACATACATCGAGCTACAAATGTCCTTTAATATCTAATTCACTCTGTCTCGCGACACAGTGCCCGATGGGGCCACAATCTGAGAGGACATCTGGATGATGATCCATTGGGTCTATGGCTCGTCCAAGCACCTCTCTGCAGTAGTCCTGAAGTTAGTCATGGGAGACCACCCACAAGGCCGGGACCACCTCGTTTGGGTACTTCAGACACCGGCCACCAACCAACTGCCCCTACTGAGCCTGGACTTTGTTCAGTGAAGGGTTACTCAGGTCCCCATTCAGTGCTTGATGGCCCCTCAGCCTGATAAAGCTGGCTCTCCTTAGAATCAAATAGATATTGGAGAGGTAGGATGGCTGAGGGATTCCACGGAACCCACACCCACCAGAGAACTTTCCAAAACTACCCCCGCTCTCTTCGTCACTAGGGTGGATGCCCAAGCCCCCGCTTTGAATTGGGAGGAATTAATAAAGGTTCAAGAGGAGGACCCATCATTATTGCAGTATTGTGCCTAGGCCACCACCTTGGAAGAGGAATTTGTGAATTTGGTAAAGGACAGCTACCTCTATGAGACAGGAGTACTTTATCACCTGTCTCGGGACTCATTGGCACCTGCACATCTCGTCAATAGGCGCATTGGAATGCCTAGGGCTCTCCAGCAAGAGGTCATACAACTAGCTCATGACAGCCTCGGAGAACAATTCGGTGGTTCTCGCACAACCCAGGCAGTGGAGAGCAAGTTCCACTGGCCTGGACCCCATAACACGGTAAAGAACTTCATCATTTCATGCCCAATGTGCCAGATTATGGGGTACCCAAACGAGGTCGTCCTGAAAGCTTCCCTAAAGAATATTCCATCGGTGAGCATCCCATTCAGGCACATCTGCATAGATTACTGTTCCCCATTGGGGTGGACAGAGAAGAAACACGGGAACCAATACTGTCTCTATAATCGACTGGTCCACCTGATACCTGGAGGCCATTCCCATCCACAGTGCCACCTAAAAGAATGTCTTTAAGGTTTTAATGCCTTTCTTCTGTTGTTTTGGTTACTCTGAAGTGATTCAGACAGGTGAGGGTAGCCACTTCATGTTGCAGGAGTTTCTAAATCATTTAGCCAGCCATGGCACCGCCACGTCCACTCAAACCCCTACCGGCCACAGAGCCAGGTGATCGTTGAGTGGTTCCACCAAACCCTCTAGAGTCACTTGACTAAGCTCTGTGAGGAGGATGGCACTGCCTGGGAAGAAAATCTCCCATATGCACTGTTTTCCATACGACAAATGGCTGTGGAGACCCTGGGCTATGGTCCGTTTGAGGCACTTTACATTCACTCCATGCAGGTCCCCCTTGCATCCTACATGACTCCTTAGAAAATCCGGACAAGGCTGATTGGGTACAGGAGGTTCCGATGATTCAGCGCAAACTTTGTGCTGTCTGGGCAGTTGACCAGGTGAATGAGGCAGCGACACAGAAGCGGACAAAGCTGAAATACGATAAAAAGGCCAAGGTCTGACCCTTCAGCACCGGGGACCATGTCCTACACCTTCTGATAGGGACTTCGTGCCCTACAAGGCCCAGGGCCCCAACAAGATCTTGGGGAAGTGTGGTGATCTTAACTTCCGGGTGGATTGTGAGAAGCGGAAAGCCAAGTGGCTACATGTTAACCTACTGAAGCCATTTCTACCATGCAACAATCCATCTCCTGACTAGGTACCCCCTACCCCCGGAGGATTGGTTGGCACTATAACTGTAGCCCTGCACCCTCTTTGAACTCAGAAACAATGGCACAGCTAGAAGCCATTACATCGGGTCTCAACCCCGAACACCAGGATGCAATCCAAGAGCTACTGGAAGACTATCCCAAGGTCCTCTAGGATTGGTTAGGGGGCACTGACGCTGCAGAGCACATCATATGGGTGAAAAGTGGGGTACGGCCAATCGAGAAGAGTTACAGTGAGTGGGCTTCCCCGATCATCCTAGTCCTCAAGGAGGACTGGGAGGATCGGCTCTGCATTGACTACAGAAAACTGTGCCTGAATCTTAACCCCTCCCAAGAATAGAGGACTGCCTCAACAGCAACAGCAGCGCCTGATACCTCAGCAAAATCGACCCAGAGAAAGGCTACTGGTGAGTGCCACTTGCCAAAGACTCATGACATCTTACTGCCAACAGCTGATGAACAAGGTTCTGGATGGGATAGAGAACTGTGTGGTATACCTGGATGACCTTGTTAGTTACACAAGGTCTTGGGGAGAACACCTACAAATCCTGCGGGAAATTCTCGTGGCACTATGGAAGGTCAGCTTAGTATACCCCAGTTTGGGGTGGCAGAAGTCACGTATCTAGGGCATCGTATAGGGAACGGCCTGCTGATGCCCAAGGACGCTAACTTCCATGCTATTCGGAGTATGCCCTATCCCTGGACAAAGAAAGAGGTGCAGTGGTTCGTCCGGATGGTGCAATATTTTCGCCGCTCCATCCCAAACTTTGCGAACAAGCCGTTCAAGTGTACCCCAGAATGCGAAGAGGCGGATGATCACTTGAAAAATGTACTCAAACTGGTCAGTCCTGCGTGCTCCCGACTATTAGCACCCCTTCTGCCTTGCTGTGGACACCAGCGATTTGGGGATAGGTGGGATAATGTGCCAAAAAAAGGACGGAATCAGGCATCCAGTCACCTACTACTCCAAGAAGCTGAATACAGCTCAATCTAGATACAGCACCATCAAGAAAGAGCTGCTAGGATCATATTAGCCATAATACATTTTGAGGTGTTCCACACCGGCCATCGATTTTCCCTTGTAATCTTCACCAATCATAACCTCCTATGGTACCTAACAGCATTGTGGAACCAGAATAAGTGCCTAATGCACTGGTGATTTGATCTCCAAGATTACAATTGGAGGATCAAGCATATTAAGGGGTTTGATAATGAAATAGCAGATGTCATGTCTAGGAGCCACTAGCCAGCTATTCCCTCTGGAAAGGAGCAAGAGATCATCCTGGCACTCTTCCAGAGTAAGTGCCATAGAATGGCTCGGGGCTAATCCGAACTGAACAGTAGTAAAATACGTGCCAATCCAACCCTATCCTTCATGTCATTTTGCACATTCTGAGAAGACTGTTGTACCAAATCACTATTAACGTCTTTTATCTTTAATGTTCCCTTGGGAGAAATTTCATTCTGTCATCTTCCTCCACAAAAAGGTAACCACTATTTAACCTCAATGAGGGAAAGACACTCTGAATTACTAATGAGACAGGCGAGAGTGCAGTTCAAACTTGCTCTTAAACACTGCAGATTAAATGAGAAACAACTAAGAGCCGATGCAATGTCTAGAAGTTTAGAATCTGGTGATTATCCTCATCTTTGGAAAGACATCCAGTCCTTAAATCCCAAAACTAAAAAGCTATCAAAGAGAGTAGGGGAAGCAGTCGGTGATGAGGCTATTGCAAGTATGTGGAGCAATCACTTCAACAATATCCTGAATTGCATAAACAATCAAGACTCTCGAAGGGATGTAGATAACCTCCTTACTGATAACATTCAATTTCATTTTGTAGTTTGTATTACACCAGGCTACATCAGCGAGGCCATAAACAGCCTACCTAATAATAAATCAACCAGCTGTGATGTTCTTCCTGCAGAGCCTTTCAAATATTGCCATTTGATAATTTACATTTTGCTAGCTGCCCTATTTAATGCGTGCATAATTCACCAGTTTCTTCCAGACTTCCAACTGTTAGTTCACTTGATACCATTAATTAATAACAAGCTAAAGGATGCAGCTTACCCTGGCAATTACCAGCCAATTGCAATCGCAATGATCGCGTCAAAGATACTTGAATCGGTTCTTCTAGTGAGACTTCTCCCCTTTCTACACACCACTGACAACCAGTTCGGATTTAAAGCAAACCGCTCAACCGACACCTGCATCTACATACCGAAAGTATTGCTGAACTATTACCTATCATCAGCCTCTCCTGTTTGCCTTTGTTTTGTGAATGTGAGAAAATCATTTATATTGCAGGTTCTCCACACAGTAATTCTGTGTTAAATGGGGTAGCGTATTATTGTACACCTTTGGCTCCCTAAACAGGCTTTGGAAAAGGGCATTCTCTCCCCATAACTGTTTAATAATTACACAGATGCCTTGAATGTCAAACTGAACTCACTCTCAATCGGATGCACTGTCAATGAAACAACTATAAACCTCTGTTTCGCCGATGGTAAGGTTCTGATTTCCCCATCAGTTCAAGGTCTCCAACAACTCATCGACACTTGCCGCCAATATGCAGAGGAATTTGATATCCTTTACAACGAAACCAAGACCAAGTGCATATCGCTGCTCCTGAGATCGCTTAAGCATGTTGTAGAACCGCAAATTTTCCTCGGGAATCATCGGCTGGAATTCGTGCACAAATTTCCGTATCTAGGTCACATTACCACGGGCGACCTAAAGGATATGTCACACATTGAACAGAGGCGTAGTAAACTATGTGCAACTGGCAACATGATTGCAAGGAGGTTTGCCTTCTGTCACCAAGACGAAACTAGTGCTCTTCCACTAGTATTGCTACAGTATTTATGGGTGTTCCCTGTAGACGAACTACACCAGGAAGACCATGAGACATATCACTGTTGTGCACAATGACACTTTGAGATGACTCACAAGCACTCCTCGCTACCACTCCATTACACAGATGTTTATAGAAACCCGCCTAGACAACTTACTCTCAATTCTCGTATTTAGCCCTTGGGACCTGAATTCGGTAACTACCTAAGATCTCTAGCTGAAATTTAAGCTATATAATCTGTGCATTAACTATTATAACTCTCAATGGTTTTTTCTTTTCTCTCCAATATTATTACTGTCATTACCATTATTATGATTACTCTCTTTTATACTACCTCAGCTATTGTGTGGATAGTGATGTTTATTCATTTTTTTATCATGTTGTCTCGTGTAACTAGATTGTGTATGTTACTGTCTGTATTTTATATATACCATGTATATGGCCCTAAGCTGAAATAAAGGATATTATTATTATTATTATTATTTTTTTTTTTTGCTCTATCACAGTCCTCCAATTCGACTGGGTGGTATTTATAGTGTGGGGTTCCGGGTTGCATCCTGCCTCCTTAGGACTCCATCACTTTTCTTACTATGTGCGCCGTTTCTAGGATCACACTCTTCTGCATGAGTCCTGTAGCTACTTCAGCCTCTAGTTTTTCTAGATTCCTTTTCAGGGATCTTGGGATCATGCCTAGTGCTCCTATGATTATGGGTACAATTTCCACTGGCATATCCCATATCCTTCTTATTTCTATTTTCAGATCTTGATACTTATCCATTTTTTCCCTTTCTTTCTCTTCAAATCTGGTTTCCCATGGTATTGCGACATCAATGAGTGATACTTTCTTCTTGACTTTGTCAATCAACGTCATTTCGGTCTATTTGCAACGTACACCCTATCTGTTCTGATACCATAGTCCAAGAGGATCTTTCCTGCCTGATCGTTTTTCTATTCACTCCCTCAGGTTGGTGCTCGTACCACTTATTACTGATCTTGCTGCTGTGTTATGATTCCTTCAGTTTCCTTCTTTAGCTCTCCCCTCTGTAGCCATTGCCATGTGTCATCGCTGGCTAGTTCTTTAGTCTTCTCATGTATTGTCCATGCATTGGTTTGTTGTGCCAGTCCTCTGTCTGTTTGCATTCTCTGGTCTCTTTATATTTCTGGGTCTTCGTCTACTTTTATTAGTCCTTCTTCCCATGCACTCTTTAGCAACTCGTATTCACTGGTTTTCAGATATTGCCCCAGTGCTCTGTTCTCAATGTTGACGCAGTCCTCTATGCTTAGTAGTCCTCTCCCTCCTTCCTTTCGCATTATGTATAGTCTGTCCATATTTGCTCTTGGGTGTAGTGCTTTGTGTATTGTCATATGTTTCCTGGTTTTCTGATCTATGCTGCGGAGTTCTGCCTTCGTCCATTCCACTATTCCTGCGCTGTATCTTATTACTGGCATTGAGTTTTGACTTGAGTATCACCTTGAGTCTCTGCATATATTCTTTCCTGATCGTGTCCTTCATCTCTTGGTGTTTTATATCCCCTCCTTCCATTATTCCCAGGTATTTGTATCCAGTCTCATCTATGTGTTGGATGTTGCTCCCATCTGGTAGCTTTATCCCTTCAGTTCTCGTTACTTTGCTTTTTGTATGTTGACTAAGGCGCATTTTTCTATTCCAAACTCCATCCTGATGTCCCAAGATACAATCCTTACAGTCTGGATTAGGGTATCTATTTCCTTGATGCTCTTACCATACAACTTGCTGTCGTCCATGAACATCAGATGGTTAATTCTGCTGCCTCTTTTCTTGACTTTGTACCCGGCATCCCTCTTCTGTAATACTTTTGTCATGGGAATCATGGCCACTACGAAGAGTAGTGGGGACAGTGAGTCGCCCTGGAAGATCCCTCTCCTGTTATTAACCTCTGCTAGTCTTATTCCAGAGCTTGTAAGTACTGTATTCCATTTGCGCATTGTATTTTTGAGGAAGCTGATGGTGTTTTCCTCTGCCCCATATATTTTCAGGCATTCTATTAGCCATGTGAGTGGCATCATGTCGAAGGCTTTCTTATAGTCTATCCATGACATGCTTAGGTTGGTTTTCCTTCTCCTACTGTTCTTCATTTACCAATTTTGTCTATCAGGAGCTGGTCTTTTGTGCCCCTACATTCCTTCTGCAGCCCTTCTGTTGGTTGGGGATGGTGTTTGTCTCCTAGGTAGTTTGTATAGCCTTTCACTGATGATACCTGGTTAGGAACTTCCACATTATTGGTAGGCAGGTGATAGCCCTGTAGTTACTGGCTATATTCCCTTACTCTTGTCTTTTGTAGTAAGGATGTTCTTCCTGTGGTCATCCATTTGGGTGCATGGGCGACTTGAGATACAATGCTGGAGTTGTTCTGCTATTCGTGGGTGTAGGGCCTTGAAGTTTTGAGCCAGTATCCATGGACTTCATCGGGACCTGGGGCTTTCCAGTTTGGCATTTTCTTTAGTTGGTGTCTGACTGTCTGTCGTGATCTCTGTGAATCTTTGTTTTTATTATTATTTATGATTATTATTGATTATTGATTATTATTATTATTAAAATCCCTC